>NW_016157270.1:45503-220644 GCF_001687245.7 Rhagoletis zephyria | reverse complement strand
TTCTTAGTGTGTGATTTCGTTTTTGACTTGGATATGCTCTTAACCATACCACGTATTCTACGTTTAAATATAGCGGCTGTATCTCCGATACAGCCTGCAGACCAAGACGAAGGCGCTGGACTGTTCCTTTTTTCAATTTTATTTTTTAGTTATTTTTTTCAGTTTTAAATTTGGCACTTACTCCAAACAGGCGGCTTAAGATTAATGATCATGCGCGCAATGCCACCAAACATATTTGGGAGTGTACCTCTACAACCATTAGGTGAATGGCATGAATGACTTGAATTGCATTCAATGAGTTGATGCTTGGGGTGGGTTGCTAGGCACAAGTGAAACAAAATAACTTGTAGGTACATATGTTTATATGTATACCTACTTATATATGTATATATGTATGTACACATGTGTACCTATGTATACTTCACTTGCCAAATCGGCTTAGAGGACTCTAACTTCAACTTTGTTGATAGATTATGTATGTATAAGCATTACGGAGCCTCACCGAAAAATGTTCGTTATAAAATTTTTTTGTATTTATTTAAAGACTTCCGTTAAGCTATTTCGGAAAACTATTAAGATTAACGTGAGCTGGCGCGATTTGAAAAGACCTCCAAAAATTGAGTATTTTATAAATAAAAATAGTTTTTAAAAATATTTATTTCAAAAAAATCACCTCACATGATAGAAGAGTTTAAGCTTAAAAGGTGTCCAAAAAAATTTTTAAACATTTTATCAGTGCAATCAAAATAATCAAATTTTTGGAGGTATTTTCAAATCGATCTAACTGACGTAAATTTTGATATTTTTTCGATTTTTTTTTCGAAGAACTTAAAATTAATTAAAAATTCTAATTCCGTGCCGTTTTTTTTTTGTTTGTATGGGAGTGATGCACCCTAATAAACACACAAATATACATATGTATGTATGTCTTTAAATACCTACCTTTGGCTCTGACAAACGATCTACCAACTGAAAAATGATCTAATCATAAACAAATGCAGGCAAGCAGGCAGTCAGGCAGTCAGTCAGCCAGCTATCCAAAAGCATTCAAGAGACTTCCAAACAAATAAAAGTTGGGCCAAAATTAGACGAAAAAGAAATAAATAATAATAATGATGAAGCGGCTGCTTAGCACAAAGTGGGATGGAGTCGCATTAAATGCGGCCACGAGTACATCAACAGATGATTTGTATCTTTCTCGCCATCATTTGTTGAACCCGTTGTACGTTGGAAGCACGTGGCTTACAAATATGGAAAAAGAGTATAAATATAGACTAGAAATACTAATGATTAAGAAAATCTGGCACTCGACAAAAGAAGACGAAAACAAAGTGACATGTAATTACCAGGCATGTATGTATACTAAGAAATCGTAAGTTCAGCGGCTACAGATTAAAAAAGGCATTTGAACAACCCTTATTAATTGACATTAATGCATTAATTTAATTCCTTCTTATTTGAGGGACAGATAAATTTTAAAAACTACTTGAGAAAATGGACCTAAAAATTAGAACACCGAATGTTTTTGGCAAAAATATGAAATTGTAAGTGCCTCTAATTTTATGCACAAAAAATACGTTATGCTTAATTTTTTCGCTAAATTTAAGTATGTATTTTGGTGCAATTGCATATAATCCGTGCCTAATGGGATTCGGTTGTTCCAGGCCTGCCTCACTGATTTTTGTCTCCTTGCATGTTCGTGCGTGCTTGCGAATAAGTGTTCTACATTCGTTGAAATCCGGGCTGGAAAAATTTGGCCCGCACCCATCTCTAATGCGTGCCCAAATTCGGTAGAAGCCAGGTTCGACCCTCAGTCCGAGCGATTGCTAAGCATTTTTTGTTTTTTAGCTTTATTTTATTTTGCTATGTATTTTTATTTTTTTATTTATCTACTTTTTTTGTTAAATTTTTTTATTTTTTTTTTTATTTTTTTTTAATTTTTTTATTTTTTTCGGTGGAAAAAAAAATCGATTGGTATGTTTCACTTAATTGTAGAACATTTCCTTCATAGCGAATTTTTCCATGACAGTTTTCATCAATGTCCCTGGTTGCGAACGTTACCCGAAGTATTGTATAATATTTTATTTTACTTAATTTTCTTTACCTTTGAATTTTATTTAATGTTTTTATTTACCCCCCATTTCAATTACTCACATCACATAAATCATTAGGCAAATGCATGCACTTGATATTTTACGTGTCTCATTGCAAATTTGTGTTTTTTCCCAGCCAATCGAACTAATCGACATTTTCGCATTCAAATCGCGAATTGTTTTTATTGCCTATTCAACAAGCAATAACATTTAAAATGCAATAAAAAAGCTAATTTCGTTACGCACTTGTTCGACTTCGACTAGTCGTTGTTGTTGTTGTCGTTGTGGTTGTTGTTGTGATTGTGGTTGTTGCTGCTGCTGCTGCTGGTTTTGTCATGCTCCAGTGTCTCATAAATGCAATAAACAATTTGTAATTTGCACGTGCTCCAATTTGCCATTGTTGTTGTCGTTTGTACAACGTCACACGCTGCATACTAAATAGCTGCCCAAACGTGCTTCAATAAATACATACATATGTACATACATACAGACAAACATGCAAAAGCACATGAGTAGATCGCAAACAAACAAATCGCCAAGCTAGACAGTGCAGTAGCACCAGCAACGCCACCACCCTAACCGCCTAACCACGCCGCACCGCCTGGAAAAAGTGGTTGTCGACGAAAACGATTGCCGATTGCCAATTGCCAATTGCCAATTGCCGATTACCATTTCGCTGATGAGAATATGCGTCGTTGCCGCTTGCCCCTTCCCGCTTGCTGTATGCAGTTTGACGTTGCTGCATAATTTGCTACGCATGCGCAAACAACTGGTGGTTGCATACAAAAACGTACAAACGTACAAATGCACTCGCAGCGTTGCACTATGGTTCCAGTTGCACGCAAAGCAGAAAATATTTAATATCCTTGGCGTCTTCTCTCAGGAGTTATCTCTGAGAGAGTCCTATATACAATAATCAATCTTTACTGGGTGCCGGGACATAGTCGACGACGACGACACTAGATGGCACTTCGGGGAGCAATCCAGATCTTAAAGCCTCCCCTGCGATTTCTGTTTGCAGAAATTGAGAGAGTGAAGAGGGAAGCCACCAACAATAGGTGGAATAATTTACACACCTGCGCCCTACCGCGCTCGCTCTGGCCACGACGACGAACGGAAAACGAAAAACACGGAGTTTATTAAAGTTCTCAAAGCCAAACATTAGCCATATGGCCGCCAGTTTCGAAGACCCGTATAACGATTTCTGCACAATCTCCCGAGATGAGCAGGAGATAGAAACCGTCCAGCCCTTCCTCTGCGAGGGACCAGCACTCCGAATAAAACGCCTAAAATTTTTGAAGGACCGCTTCTTTCAGAACCTGGATATCTTAGGGAAAGCTCCCCTGAAACTACTGCTGGGATTTGCTAGAGAATCAAAGACATGTTAAAATAGGCAGGGGGTAACCCCTTGGGCATCGCGATGGGCCATTTTGACCTCCGAGTGAACTTTTTTTCAGAGCTGCCAGCTTCAGCTAACCTTACCTAACCTTGTCACTTTTTAATATATTTAGATACACAAAACTTGTAACTCGGAGGTTTTTGGGGACACATACAATGAATTTTAAGTTAGACCAAAGAAGTTCAAAATGGCGGAAGAATTCACCGGATATTCTTGAAACTCGTTATTCCGGGGTTTTTATGGACGCTTATTATGGCGTCCGATGCCAGCTTTTGAAAATGCAAAATGGCGAATAGAAAGTGACGGACGAATTTTTTAAAACAGTTTGAAACCCTGTTCAAAATTATTTCATCCTAAAACGTTCTTAAACCACTTTTGTCTGTCACCCATGTTGGTGGTACACATTTCAATTACCTATTCCCTTATTTTAAGTTGAATTTGATTTTTTAAACAGGTGGCACCCCTTCTGCATGTGTACATGAGCGATGACCATATTCTATTAGTTTTATTAAATTTATGTAAATTAATTTTTTAACATGAGAAATATAGAAACCCAACCGTAGGTGTGTAGAGCTTTTTTAGGCCTCTTAACCCTTTGCTGTGCCCTCTATTTTCTTTTGTTTAACTGTTTTAGTGACATGTAAAAATATGGTAACCGGAATATTTATCTTTCACACTTCGTTTAAAGCCTTTTTAAAAAAAATATATATAATATGAAAATCCTAAGGGATTGTCAAAATTATTCACACAGCGCACAGTGGTCGGAGCAGCCATGTTTTACGCGAAAAATTAGAAGGGCTGTTACCATATCAATAAAACTGCAGGATCATAGTACTAAATCCGTATATGTCATTAAATTTATTGTACGATAGCTGTAGCTGTCAAAAAAACTACCAATTTCTCCAAAAAATATGAAAATCCTATTGAAAATGCCACTGATTAGGTTTTTAGTCATGCTAGTCACGAACTGTATATCAAATTAAAACTTCGGTAGTTGACAGCTGTCAAATGGACCGTGAATTTTTCTAAAAATAAGAAACTTATTTTTTAAAATGCTACTGATAAGGGTCCCAGACGCGCTAGTCACGAATTTTACGTCAAATGAAAACGTTGAAAGTTGCCAGCTGTCAAATCGGCTGTCAATTTCTCAAGAAATAAGGAAAATTGCCCAAGAATTAAACGTACTAGTTTTTAGGGCTCTCGAGTTCAAATATCACATTGAAACTTTTTCATTTGATAACTGTCAAATTAACTGTCGATTTTTAGTTGAGTATAACACAATAAATTTCTTTAACAAAATGTGATTTATTACATGCGAGGGAACATTTTTATTTAGATGAAATTTATGATCAAATTATGAAATAATAACAATAATTATATTTATAAATGGGGTAGAGTTGTGGGCGTCTGATATATGTTCGGCCCAAACAATTTGACTTAGGCCCTCATAGATTTTAAGATTTTTTTTTGTATGGAATTCGTAATTTTCCAAAGAAATTATATTAACATTTTTCAGAACCGCCAAGCAATTAGCTAAGCAGAAAAAAAAAGTTTTTAAGTTTTCATATTTTTGAATTTTTTTTTGCGCCCATGAACCACAGTGCGTTGTGGCAAGTGCGCTGAGAAACTACTGATTGTTAGTTGTTGCTGTTGGTGCAGTGCTGCATAACTAGGCAAAAAATTTCTGTGCAATTTATTCCTAGCTGCGCTGACCGTGGTGTACGCAGAAAAAGTTGCTGCATTTTCCCAAGCAATAAATAAGAAAGTAAATATAAAAAAGACAACATAAAAATTGACTTGATTGATAATTCTGCACACATTCGATTTTATTACTCTTTTCCCTAGCACAAATGGTCGATTTCTAAGAATCGATACTTACGGCAAAAACATTAACAATAACAATAACAACAACAATAATAATATCAATAAAAAATAATAATAGCTGATAGGGTTCGCAAAAAAAAAATAAATAAAAATCCTTAGTCTTATTTGCGTTCAAGTGTGTGATAATTATATTTGTTTTGTTGTTATAGCAAATTTATATTTTTGTATGCACGTGTTATTGGTTTTTATTATTATTACTTCAATAAGATTTGTTTATAAATTGGAAAAAACTCATTATTACTTGGAAATTTATAATTTTATTGAAAACGGCTGCAAAGCTCTTCACACTTGCCTGTGTTGATTGCTATTATTGGCGTGATAAATACAGACTGTTACTGATATACAATAAATACATATATACGATTACTTTTCCTCACAACACTCACGCCAAAAGTGTTATCTATTTTGAATAATTAAATTTATCTTATCAATATGAAATTTTCAAACACAACAAAGCCCTTCGTACGCTTTCAAACATTTTGTTACAAGGAAAGCTCTGGCGCGCCATGCGAGAGTTCCGAGTTCAAATCTCGTACAGAGCATTAATTTTTAATTTTTTTAAAGTATTTTTTTTTATTTGGGTTTTTTTATGGTAATTTTTTTAAGTACCTTTTTTATCTAAGTTTTTTATTGTAATTTTTAAATTTAATTTTTTAAAAAGAAAAACATTATATACCCGAGCGCACATGTGCACAAGGGTATTATAATTTTGTTCACATAACGGTTGTTTGTAATAGCCGAAACGAATCAAGATTTTGAATTGATTTATTTTTTGAAATAATTTGAATATTTTTAAATACTTCAAATTTTATAAAGGGTGGCAACTATTTTCAAAAAAGTTAAACCTTATAGCACATCTGCAGTCCAAGCCTTGTAATCTGCCATCTACGGATATGAGGGCATTGAATATTAAATATTTGGAATTTAATTGTTCATTAGGTGGCAACTCTTTTAGATAAAATAAGACCAGTTTGCACTTCTACAGGCCAAGAACTTTAATTTGACACCCCATTTTTAAAAATCGAGCGAAAGGTGTAGATCTTTTATCCTGAACAAAAAATCCCTTCGCGTATTATATATTATTATATAGATATTAAAGTGGTCCAAAAATGTATGAGAAAAAATAAGGTCGGATTTAAAAAAAAAATGTTTGAAAAAAAATTAGGGAGTGCTCAAAGCGCTCAAAGTTTTGCATGTATTTTATATGGAGAAAAAACAACTTTTCGTAGGAAGAGTGTGGAATTCCTGATAACCAATATTTTTCGATCGGAAAACTTTGCTTATCTTCAGGAGATTCCTAGTAATAATACCCAATTGTTTCTTTAACCATTTTTGCGTGGTAACTATATTTTATAGCTCCTCCAAAACCCCCAGAAAATGCTATGGGGGACCAATAAAAAGTCGTTAATATTAAAAAATGGTTAAATAAACAATTGGATATTAATGCTGGAAGTCTTCTGAAGAGAACCACAGTTTTCCAATCGAAAAATATTGATTTTCAAGAATTTGATACCATTTCTACGAAAAGTTGTTTTTTCCGCATATAAAAATACATGGAAAACTTTGAGCGCTTTGAGCGACCTCTAAATATTTTTTGATTTCAAAATAAAAAATAGGGGTATATTTTTTTCGATTCATAACAATCCTCTGAGGTGGCGGCATTAAAATTCTGACTTTATTGTTTTTGGACCGCTCTAATAGATATGTACACTGCTAATCAGACAGGTTGGTACAAGCAAACATAAGCTGCGTTCCCCAACATTTCTGGGTTAAAACCTGTAAAACTGTCAAAAAGCAAAAGAAGTTAGAGCACCGAGTACGGGAAGGCTTTCTGGTAAATTCCTGTAAACTGCAACTTCTTGCGAGTTAGGCAACGCAGCTATGGTACATAAGCTAAATAACATATGTACATACATACATATGTACATATGTATCTTGCCTGTTTTGGCTGCACCTCACTCAAGTACTTATCACATCATCGTGGCATCACTCTTGGCGCGCGAGGCGGTCAACGGTTCCATGGTGTAGTGGTTAGCACTCAGGACTCTGAATCCTGCGACCCGAGTTCAAATCTCGGTGGAACCTGTCCCATAAAAAGTGGAGTTAATTTTTTTTTAATTATTTTCATTGTTTTTAATACCAGAATTAGTTTATTGCAGTTTTTTTTTAATAGCTTTCAGTTTCAAATAACTACTTATTTGGCATTTATCTTTCTTGCACATACATACATATATGTACACGTACATATTTTCATATTTTGTTTAAATAAACAAATCAGTAAAAGGGAAGAAGAGTAAAAAATATCTAGCGTTCGCACAGCTTTGCTTTCGTGATTTCAAATGACATACATATATGTACGTACATACAAGCTAACATACTTATTTCGCTACCAAATGCAACGAGTAATTGAACGAGCTGAGCTAGCAGTCGTATGAGCAAACAAACTCGTTTCGTTGGCTGTGTTGTGTTGCCTTGCTTGTGCTGATATGCCGCATTTGACGACAAGCTGACATGTGCCCGGGTAGCTCAGTCGGTAGAGCATTGGACTTTTAATCCAAGGGTCCAGGGTTCAAGTCCCTGCTCGGGCGGGAATAGTTTTTTTTTTAAATTTTTTTTTTTTGGTTTTTAAAATTAATATAGTACATACTTTTATTTAGGTTGTTTTATTAATCTTCTGTAATGCAACTAAGCAGCCGAAAATCTTTAGAACATTTTATTATGAGTACCACCTCGCAGAAAAGTTCAAATCTTTCTTTGGATATTTTTAGAGTAGTAAATTGCTTATACTGAAAGAAAATATCTACATATAATCATACATATGTACATAAGAATGCATGTATGTATGTACAAAAAGTCATGTGAAAAATAATAGGGACACAATATTTTGACCAGTTTCGGCTATTTTTTAACCGACTCCATAAAAAGGAGAAAGGTTATCTATTCGGAATATACATACATATGTATGTATAAGTGGGGCGTTTCGTACCAAAACAGACGGGGTTCACACTTCATATGTTTGATTTTTTTTTCAAATTTTTAGGGTTGATGCATAAACATAACTAATAAATAAATATGAAATTTGAGCTTGATTAAAACATTTTTAAAAACTTTACGGCACAAAGGGCCGTAGGAATAAAAATAAGTAATTGCTTTTGCTTAAAAATTCATACCTTTTACTTCAATTCTGTTTGAACAAATCGAGTAAAAGGTCTGAAATTTTAAGAAAAAGCAACTACTTACTTTTATTCGTACAGGCAAAAACAAAAACAAATCGATTTAATATTTTTCAAATATCTTGAGAACAGGGGTGAAAAAAATTAAAAAAAATAACACTTACACACTTCAAGATTCTCTATTAAAAAATAATAACAATTTTTTTTTTTTTAAAAATTTTTTATTTCAATTTTTTTTTTAAAAATAAAATAGTTTTTGAAAATATGCCACCTCAAAAAAAAAAAAATTTAAAAAAATCACAGTGGTAGCTCTGAGTATTGCGCAATATTTAAGTGTAGTATCGTAGGGTGCACTCTACAATAATTTGAGCTATGATTTTTTTTTAAACCGAAGTTGAGTAAAATGAATTTAAGAATTTTTTAAATAATAAATTGCAAGTTTTAAGCTACTGCAAAATTGTGTTGATTTTTAATATATTTTTACAATCGCTTAAGAATTGCACTTTACTATACAAAAATTTAACGGACTACAAAACTGCATAC
Organism: Rhagoletis zephyria; assembly: GCF_001687245.7. Taxonomy (NCBI): domain Eukaryota; kingdom Metazoa; phylum Arthropoda; class Insecta; order Diptera; family Tephritidae; genus Rhagoletis; species Rhagoletis zephyria. The sequence goes on along the minus strand of NW_016157270.1, from coordinate 211,552 downwards.
TCAAAAAAAAATAAAAAAAATTGTAAATTTGCAATGTTCTAATTTTACTCAACTTCGTTGTAAAAAAAAAAATCAAACTCAAATTATTGTAGAGTGCACCCAATAATACTATACTTAAATATTGCGCAATACTCAGAGCTACCATTGTGATTTTTTTCAATTTTTTTGAGATGGCATATTTTCAAAAACTAATTTTTTTTTATCAAAAAATTTGTATGTGAAAAATTTTTGAAGAAAAAAGTTTTAAGAATATTTCTTTTTATACATAATTTTGATGTGTGTATGTGTGATTTTTTTTTTTTTTAATTTTTACCTCGCCCCCGTGCTCGAGATATTTGGACAACTATTTAATCGATTTGTTTTTGTTTTTGTGCTGTAAAGTTTTTAAAAATGTATTAATCAAGCTCAAATTTCATATTTACTTTTATGTATCAACCATAAAAATTTGAAACAAATCAAACACGTGAAGTGTGAACCCCGTCCGTTTTGGTATATATACATATATGCATATTTTTTTTTGTATGTATGTTACCGCATAAGTTTGGACCACGTTAACCGATTACTATAAAGTGTTTTCCGCACAGGTGGTCCTATATTAATTTGGTTTAAAACTGATCACCGGATCATGATGAAATTAAGGATAATCTTAAATTTGTTAATGAGAATTAAAGTCGGTTTTTTTTTTGCTTAAAAATGACTTGTCTTTTGTCTGTTTAATTATTATTATAATTTTTTTATAAAAATACAGCGCACTATCTACCAAAAAGCATATAAGTCCAAATTTCAAACTTTTTAAAAAAATTAGAAAAATAACAAAATTTAAAAAAAGACTAAAAAGTAAAAACTAAGAATTTTTTGAAAAAGAATTCGCATTGATTTTTGATAACTTTTTTGCGGTTGGTAAATAAGTCCGAATTTCAAACTTAAAAAAAAAATTAGAAAAATCCAACAAAATTTTAAAACAAAAACAAACTTTTTACTAAGAATTTTTAAGAAAAAGAATTTGCGTTGATTTTTGAAAACTTTTTTTGTGTGACACCGCAAGGAATAAAAATTATCAACGCGATTTCTTGGCCACTTGAAAATTGCCTATAAAACTTCATATTTAATTTTTTTCTAAAAATTCTTAATAAAAAGTTTGTTGTTGTAAATTTGCGATAAGGTATTAAAAAAAACATTTTAAATAAGACCAAATGTGAATTTTTCACTGATTTTTAATCGTTATAATTTTGATCTAAAACCACTTTGTACTTATTTTGCTTTTCTAACTTAAAAACTGTAAAAACTATGTAAAATAATACCGGTTTGCCTATGTTTTATTCATTTCAAAATCAGCAACCGGTTTTCTTATTGTATTTTTTCGAATAACTCGAAACCCGGTTTTGGAAAAAGGTGAATAATCGAAGACTCTAATGTATCCATATCAGTTTAGAAACACTTGTACCGCATAGTTTACACTTTTTTCAAAATTGGTAACCGGTACTAAAAACCCGGGTTTTTCGAAATCGGTAACCGGCACAAAAACTGATTTAAACTTTAGAATCACCGTAAAGTAATCCTTGTAGGTGTAAAGTTTCAACAAATTATGACCACTTATATTTTTCCACATTTGTCCATTTGTACGTTAGTCCAAAGCCTTAATTTTTTTACCGATTTTATTATTATTTTTTTCTTTCATTTACTTGATACGATTTAAAATAGAATTGTGGAGCCCCGATTTTTCAATTTGTATTTATTTCTGTATACATATAAAATATTTTAGTGCTAAAACGAAAAAAAATGCCAAAAAATTTTAAATGTTATAATAAATTTCCACAAAAATTAAATGTTTATAAAATTTTAGATATAATAAAATAAAATAAAATTGGCCTATTAGATTTTAGCTCAAGTTTCAAGTCGTTAAGAAATTGTGTTGATTTCTAACAATTTTCTTTTGTTAAAATTTCAAGCACAAATTTAAGGCGTATGTGAAAGAAAATACATAACATCGTCAGCAAATTAAAAATTGTTAAAAACTTGCACTCGTAACGAGCCATAAAACTGCATATCAAAAATTTTTCTAAAGAAAAAAAATAATTTTGCTAAATTTTTTTTTTGCAACATTTCAAATTCGAATTAGATTTCGAACAAGCTAACTTTACCTACAACAATATTGTTGATGAAAAACCTCGTAAAAATATAAAATAAGCAATTTTTTTATTTTTTTTTTATTTAGTACGCCATTACTGCAGCCATTCCCAGCACAAAAAATAATTTTCTATAAACTTTGGCAATCCGCCAAGCGACACCTAGGAGCTGTGTGTGTGGCCCACATTTGTCACTCCACACGCATGTTTGTTTGTGTCTATCCTGGCTCTAAGCATGCGCATGTGTTGTGCTTTGTGTGTCCACCCAACCAGGCAGGCGCTGGTGTCATAAATGCCACTTAAAAGCATGAAAAGCGTAAATTATTCATTTTCAAATGGAGATAGAGTAACAACTAATTTTTTTCCCCCTTTTTATTGCCAACAACAAACATGCAAGCAAAATATTTGCTTGTCAATTTTGCTTGCTGTTTTCCTTATCGCCGCCACAATTTTCCAATTAGCCGGTAATTTTTCCAACTAGTTGTGAATATGTAGATACATATGTATGTATGTTTGTGTGCATGCATGGAAAGCTGATAGCTAATAAAGTGGTTTGGTGGTTGACTTGTGCTGAATTGCGAGCGTAAAGAAAATTATTAACAAATTAGTTGCTCATTAATTTTCATAAAAAAGAGTGTGAAACAAAAAAAAATTAAATTGAAAAAATAAGAAAAACGAAGAAGAATGTTTGGAGAAAAAAATAAATAAAGTATGACAAGGTAAACAACTTAAAAGACGTTAATTGAAAAAGAACTGAGATAATAAATAAAAATGAGTGGGTTAGACCTGAACTGGATTTGAGACCCGTTTGTTGTAAGACTCCGCTTGCTTGGGAGGAGTAGCAAGTAAGATGTGTTATTTATTAGTTGCAGCGTTTATTTATTATTGTCGGCCTGTTGGCCTTAAAGCACTCCATTGCAGACTACTTAGCGAAAAGCCGGAATTTCGGAATTTAAAAATTTTAATCTGCTGTTGCCATACTTTAACCTGAGCCTGTATTGCCGCTTGCTTCTCTAAAAATATAACTTTAAATACGCCCTTCAAACCCTATTTAAGATTTATTCTGTCGCATAGCATAAGCCCATTGGAGTTGAAAACTTATTGTCTGGACTACTTCTGGTTAACAAATTCATTTGGCCGTCACACAGGTCCATTGATCTGCCCAGGAGAGGGTTTTCCAGACCTATTCCGACTAGTCTGTAAGCTAGCTGGCGGACGCAATGACGCTACCGGGACTTGAACAACCCCCAGTCGGGCGTAGACTCAAACATCAGCATCATTTGTCCCATGATTCAATAATACAAGGTTCGATAAACTGACAGTTGTCTCTCTCGCACCGCTCCCTTAGCAGTGGCACCGTGTTGCTTCTTTGCAAATTTACATGGAAACAATGTAGCTTTGGTGTGAAATAAAGTACAAGCTTTTGTGCAATATGTTTATTTGTATATGCATATGAAGCATATTAACTGATGAAAACATAAACTGTTTTTAAATTGGATGTTTACATCAATCTCATAGTAGTCTTATTTTAATTTTGAGTCATTTTGCAATTTTTATACAGCTAAATAGCACATAAATTACGTAATTCACGTAGATATATCAATATTACGCTCAACATTTCGTTTAAAATGCCAGATTTCCTGCAAATACATTAGAATTTACAAAAGGAATTTCACTACTAATTGCCTACTCTGCGTACTATTCTAGTACCATTTTCGCACCAAGAGATTTCCTTCTTCTCCTTTCTCCGTCCTTCGTAAATGCAACCTTTTGTAAGGGAGTGTCAAACCGCAGCTGTCAATAATTATCTAACCTTGTATTACTGAATCATGCATTTGTCCATTGAAATTTTCGTTTCCGGTTTATTGCTAGCTGGAGCTCTGGCGTTGAGTATAAGACCAATGAAATGTTCACTCTTTTCTAATCAGGCTGTACCCCTTCGGATTGCATGCTTTTGATCTCTTTCTCTTAAAGACTAGCGCAGCTTCCCCGACGACAGGGCTGCCAACCGTGTTCTGAGTAGCCGCGAAATCCGGTTTCAGGAATCTCATCATCAGTAGCCCTAGTTGGCACAAAAGCATCTATATTAGTTTATAAACACATTAATAAATAATCGAATCCGCGTGACACTATTTATTAAGCGATAAACGATCGCACGAGTGCGAGTATCTAGAGCTATGTAGCGGCTAACTCCCAAAGCTCGTTCCTAGCTATATATGTACGTATGTGTGAGTGTATGTGGTAAACTTGTAGTGAAAGGCCAGTAGCATAATGTTCGATCGACTGGTTGAAAGTGACTAGTTCATTAATTGGTAGAAGCGAAATTTCGAAGAGCGTTTGTTAACAGAAGTGGGGTAGCGCCATCTGTCTTCGAATTTTCACATTTGCACGACCTAAGGGCGAAATTTTTTGTGAAGTTATTTCTTTCCATTTACAAAAAAATTTGTTCTAAGTGTGAAACATCGGACCATAAATAAAGATTTTCCAAATTTATCGACACCCGCGCCACTTCTCGGTCGAATTTTTTTGTAGAGTTTACTCCTTTCGATGTGAGTGGTATACGTTCTAAATATGAGCCATATCGTACTTTTCAAATATATCGACACCTGCGCCACCTATCGGATAAGTTCATCTTTCATATTGCATTTCCATCGGGTTCTGAGCAAGTTGAAGTTGAGTTGGAAATTTCACGTGTCCAGCTCCTCGCAGAGTTAATTAAAAATGAATTGCAAGATTTGATTACACACAAGTGAAACTTAATAAAAGCTTGTAATTAAAACTTTTTCCTCATAAAAAAACTTGAATTAAAATAATTACACGAGATTAAGGTGTTTCGCCCTATTATTTGAACGTTTTTCTGCATAATATTCTTAATCTCAATATCAATCTCATTCTTTATCTATGTATTTATCCTTGCCTTCATCTCTGTCTCTATTCCTATCCCTATCTATCTTTTCTTTCCCTTTATGTTTATCTTGATCTTTATCTTCATCTTCATCTTTATTTGTATGTTTATGTTTATGTTTATTTTTTTTTGTGTTTATCTCTATTTTTATCTTTATCTTTATCTTTAGCTTTATCTGTATCTGTATCTGTATCTGTATCTGTATCTGTATCTGTATCTGTATCTGTATCTGTATCTGTATCTGTATCTGTATCTGTATCTGTATCTGTATCTGTATCTTTATCTTTATCTTTATCTTTATCTTTATCTTTATTTGTATCTTTTGACAATAACAGTTGCTAGTATGGAAAAAACATAGGAAAAGCAATCTGATCGTATTCCAGTTCACAGTCAGTAGTTTTCCCTACAGGGTAAGATTAGTTGGCTGAATGGCAAGATAAATGTAGTCACATAGCCGCAGCATTTAATTACATACTATATAACAATGAAGCAACACACAAACGTGGCGTGCGCCCGCCAAACACTTAAACGAAATCGCAGAGGAGGAGAAGAAGTAGGAGTGTCTCAACAGAGCAAGCGGCAGCAGTAGAATGGATGAAGATGAAAATTGCAGATGAGGCCGACACTGATGTGGCAGCAGGAAGCGCGTAGGCATTCAGCCAGCTATGAACGGACGCGCATCAGCCAGTCAAACAGAACCGGTTAGGGAACGCTATCAAAAGCGAGCAGAGGTAGTGGAAATGCCGTTAAAAAATCAGAGCGTTGAATTGCCAACGCTTTGAATGACAGCTTTAAGGTGTTTCGATGTACCCATAGCGCTAGCTTGTATAATAAACCTCTAATGGGAGTAGCTACAAAGAATATTGCAACTTGCAGTTTAACAATTTACTTTACGCAGCATCAGCGCAGCGCAGCCGCCAGAAAGTAGGAAGCGTGCGCCGATGACTAAAGAGACACTGCATAGAGGTGAAAGCTGCAAACGCGGCAGTCAAAGTAAGTCAGGAGCGACTAAAAGTCATCTGTCAGAAATGACAAGCACATCCGTGCCTTGCAGCTACATACGTTTTGTGGCACCGGTGACCAACTCAGCTACGCGCATGCGCAGCTCCCCCTACTCCCAGAGACATGGTTCGCTTTGGAGTAGGTACAGCATCGACGAACGCCGTCTTCTACATAGGTGGCAACATTGATGAGTGTAGGCCTGCTTGGCAGCGCACAAATTATTAACCATTTTGTCTGAGTTATGGCACACGTTTGTGGTTGGAAGTGCACAAGTCGTAGTCGTAGGCGAGCGTTGCAGTGGTGCTACTGCGTTTGTTCGCTTGCAATCTGGTCCTCGGGGTGGTGCGTTCGTTCGTTGGCAACAATTACAACTTTGTTACTTTGTTGCGAGTATTATTTGCCTGCGGTTTTGCCAACTTCATTCATCAACGCACTTGTGTGATGACACACATGCGTGGTGTGGTGATGACACCGTGTGTGGGGAGAAAATTTTGCTGGTTTGTGTATGTTCGCTTTTTAAATTTATATTAATTAAATGTGGAAATCAAGTCACTGAAGAAACCGCAAAGCAAACCCACACACAAAACGTTGTATTTTTTTTTTTTTGCCTTTCGGTGTTGTAATTTTAAGTTGTGTAGCAAAATAAGTAAGTGGTTTTCTTTGTAACTGGAAACTTAAATCACTGGGGAGAGGTGACTTGTTTTTGTGGCTTTGATCAAAAAAAAAAAAGTTAAAAAAAAATAGAGCAATCACATGGAATTATTCTTTGACCACCCACCAATCACATGGCTGAGTAACAGCCAGGGCTGGCAAATCTACGCAAAAGCTAATTTGGCAGCTGGCTAAGAGCAGGTCACAAAAATAGAAGTATGGAAGAAAAGCTTATTTCTTTCCACTTTATTAAAAAAAAACGCGAAAATGAAGCGAGAAAATTTGTTCAACAAGAATTTCATTAGGAAATAAACCAAATTATTTCTTTGTTTTTAATACATTAATATCTAAAGATTGTTAAAAAAAATAAGACTAATAAAAAAATACTAAAAAAAATAAAAAATCTTCTACGCCCGAGGAGGATTTGAACCCGGACCCTCTCGGTTGCCAACCCAATGCTTTGGCCACTCGGCCATTGCGACTTTTTGAGCGGCGCGGGCAAAAGGCATACATAAACGCTATCAGTTGATTGTCCGTGTTTGCTTTCACCACACATTTTTGGTGAACTTTTTGTGACTCTCTTCTTCTGAATAGCCAAATCGTGTCAAGTCACAAAAATAGTCCCTAATTGCTAATCTCAAATTTAGTGACTTGAGATGAGACTGAATTACTGAATCCCAGGGTTAGTGTTCGATCAAGTCTACAAATTTTTAACCCTTAAAATTTTTAATAACTGGGCAAATTCAGGTTTATGATTGAATACAAGGCGGAACTCCTGAACCGTAATAGCAAGTTATTGTACTTGGCCCCCGATACTTCTCTATCGAGATATGTATGCGCAATATATGTTTTTCTTTTCCGCCATAGTCTTATATCCCCAGGCCATTTCCATAACTTATTTCGTTTGGTTAATCAGTAAATAAGCTGTGTCAAACTATTTAATAAATTTTACTTTAAATTACATTAGCGACTAGTTCCTAAAGGAGTCGCTTAAGTAAAGCTACTTCGTGGCTATAAACTCTATTCCACCGCGTGAACATCGCTTAAAATATTAAGTAGGAAGCATGGCGGCCAAATTATAATTGCGTTGCGCATTCAAAGGAAGAGGAGCTTATAGCTACAAGGCAGCTGACACTATTTTATGATTTCCAAGAAGCAACCAATCAGCTACCTGCATTAAGCTTAAGCTCGTTCGAAAGAGTAGTCGTAGCCAAAAATGGACAGCGTCTATCATTTTTTTTTTGTACTTCCTTTTTTCGAATGCTCTACAGCTGCTTGAGTGGATGGTCTGAAGCGGCGGCGGCGGTAATCAGTGTCGGTGGTGGATGGTCGGCGGAGAACTTCGACTTTTTATGTAAATCATCTTGTAGTCACACTCGCCGCTGTCAACTTCATGCCTTTTGTTGCCTTTATTTACCAGCCATTTTTTTGTAAAATTTTTATTTTTTTTTTTGCTATTTTGGCTAAAATCTGTGTGAACAAAATTAATACGAAACATTATTAAATGCTACTCAGGTGTGAAATGGAAATTTATGAGACACAAATAATATTTTAGCTGTCAAAGAATTGCGCAAAAACGGCAATGGTCAACGTCAAAATACAACTTTGCCCAAAAAGGAATGGCTGATGGAGTGTGGTGAAGAAGCATTGCAAAGTACATACAACAGCAATTTATACAGACCGCGGCGGCGATTTGCGAAGAAATAAGAGGAGTGCAGCGCAGAGTAGCGGTGTGAGTGAGTTCACCATCACTGTTGGAGTGTGGGCATAGCCGCAGGAGTTGTATAAGGAAAGGAAACTTAAATTATAGTTACCTGGAATAAACGATTAATAACCGATGCATGCAAATTTGTATACATACATATACGCTTGTATGTAGGTATAGATGGATGTACATATGAAGTGCGAAATTGTTGTTGGACGACTTCCACTCCTCCTTTGATTTTGGTGTTTATAGCGGAAGTGGCGGCAGTGATTTAGTATTAGAAGAAAATGATTAGACGGTTATGGAAATTTCAAATGTAACTATGTTCAATAAAAAATTTCTCAGCGTGTAGATTCGGAAAGAGAATCGAATGAGCCGAATTTAAAAAAAAATTATACATGTTTAAGATACGCAGAAAGCAGGGGGTTACGTAAATTGGTTCCATGCAGGGATGCCCACGCTAATTTCCGTACGCATAATGAGATAATAAGGGCAGTATTTTTAAATACTATATAAAACTAATACTTCTGGGTATATTTCATAAAGCATATCTATCTATCACATATGAATGTACATATTCGGGCATAGATGGATAATTCCTTAGAATCGCATATTTCTTGATGAAATTTTTGTAAGAGCCAATTTACACGACGACTTTTCACCCTGCGTTTTTGGCCCGTTCCCTTAAAAAAAAAAAAATCTTCGAAAATCCTCGTGCATTTACACGATGACTTTTTCTTTGCGGCGTTTCTTGCGTATTTTTCACATTTAGGCGTAAAATTTTATTTGGTCAACTCTTTCGTCCTTATTTTTAAAGCGGAGCGAATCGCGAACTCAAAGCAAAAATACGAAAAAGTGAACTCGATAAAAGCGAAACGTCAAAAAACCCCTCGATTTCGCTCACCGTGCGCACTTGCCTACCGCGCTGACTTCGCTACACTTCTTGCCTACAAGCTCGACACGCATGACTTTTTACCCATACATACATATGTCTGGACCGCCTTCGATCTACTTGTAGGCCAGTAGGACCTAGTCATTTTGGATTACAAGGTTTTGGCTAAGCGCTCGATGATATTACTGGATGCCCATCTTTCCAACAGGGGACTAAATGTGGCGAACGTACAGATCTTTACCAGACGACAACTCTTAAAGAGTGCATGACCTTGTCAGTTCATCGGTTCTTTAGTTTCCAGCAATATCGCTATGACCTGGAACTCACGTAGTTATATGAGCTTCATATAGAAGGATGAGATTGATAGGCATGTCAGACACTCGCCATTTCATTTCAAGCGTATCTACCATGAAAGACCTAAGGGCCTTAATTTCTACCTGACTATGGGAGTATGTTCACATCATACGCAAGAAAGTGCATAAGAATTGCTGAAAGTTTCCATTCCTCATCGATTTGAATCGAATGCGTCTCATTGTCGTTCAAATGTATCTACATATAATCTTCCTGAAGCACTTGCAAAACAATGCCAAAGCTTTTAGCGCAAAAAGTGATCCACTCTATTCAAAATTAAAAACATTTTCATCAACATATAATGGATCATTTACGAGTGCCTACTTATTTATGAATAATTTCGCATTTGTTTCATTTCGTACGGCATTTATCAAAGCTATCTGCATAAAAAGTTGTATATGTATACGCACGACCAGAAAGTGTTTTTACACTGACTTGTACTACATATAAAAAGTTCAAGCTTTATACAACTAAACAACTCACTTTGCTTGGCGTTTTTAAGTGCTGGAGTGACTGCCAATCTTTCGTCAATCAAAATTTTCGATAAACGCTTTCGAGACTTGCAAGCAAGTTAACAACCATATAGTATACATATATATGTATTTATGAACGTAAGTGTTTTCTTAAATATATGAATATACTTATGCACATTAGTGTGGTCCAAAAATGTAAAAGTAAAATCGAAATTTTTATGCTCTCACCCCCTAGGATTGTTCTCTCATAAAAAAATAAACCCATATTTTTTATTTAGAAATTAAAAAATATTTAGACGTCGCTTAAAGCGCTCAAGGTTTTCCATGTATTTTATATGGGACGAAATCACTTTTCGTAGAAATGGTATAGAATTCTTGAAAATCAATAATTTTCGATCGGAAAACTCTGCTTCTGTTCAAGAGATTCCCAACAATAACACGGAATTATTTATTTAACCATATTTTCCTAGTAAATATATTTTATAGGACCACCAAAACCCCCAGAAATGCAATCGGGGATAAATAAAAAATCTTTAATATTAAAAAATGGTTAAATAAACAATTGAGTATTGTTATTGGAGGTCTCCTGAAGAGAACCAGAGCTTTCCGATCGAAAAATATTGATTTTCAAGAATTCTATACTATTTCTACGAAAAGTTGTTATTTCCTCCCCCCAAAAATAAAAGAAAAAAGCATGGAAAACTTTGATCGCTTTTAGCGACCGCTAAATATTTTTTGATTTCAAATTAAAAAATAGGGTTATACTTTTTTCGATATAGAAAAATCCTAGGGGGTGTGAGCATTAAAATTGCGATTTTACTTATTTTGGACCACTTTAATGTACATACATAGGCCAGCAAAGGCATGTTTCTTTCGTACGAGTATGTCAAGTAAAGTGATATGTTCGCATATCAAATTTCCCCTGGCGTCTTGTCGTAAATTAAATGAACCGTAATTACTGAACTAATTATTAATTGACATGAGATTGGCGCCAGCCAACAACCAACAAAAGCGTCAAGTGTTTTTTATGTATACATATACATATAAATATAGTTACGAGCAAGGCGCCACACACATACAACATAGCACTTAAATGTAAAAAAAAAATTTAAAAAAAGCAAAAAAAAGAAAGAAAGAAAATTAAGCCTTTAAAAAATAACTGCAAACGCTCACAAGTTTATTTATAAGCCCAAACAAGCTTTTGCTGTTCTAAAACACTCCACTGTGATCATCACACGATCGTCGATTTTTGTTTGATTTTTACAAACACTTTTCTTTGGAGTGTTAGTCGCGTCGCCTGCATTGATGAGAAAGCACTTGAAACAATTTGATTTGTTGTTTATTAATTTGCAACAGCATTTCAGTAAAATTACAAGCATGTGCGTCTACATTAGGTTGGTCAAAAAAAAAAGTAAAGTCGGAATTTTATTGCTCTCACCCCCTAGAAAGGTTTTATACCAAAAAAAAAATACCCCTGTTTATTTATTGTGAAATCGCTCAAAGGTTTCCACGTATTTTATGTGGGGGAAAAACTTTGGTAGAAATGGTAGAGAAGTCTTAAACACCACTATTTTTCAATCGGAAAACTCTGTTTCTCTTCCCAGCGAAAACCTATTGTGTATACTACCATTTTTTAATACTAGCGACTTTTTGTGGGTCCCCGATTGCATTTATTGGGGTTTTCGGGGGACTACCAAAAAAAAAAATAACTACTATTAAAAAATGATTAAATAAATAATTGAGTATTATTGTTGGAAGTCTCCTGAATAGAAACCGAGTCTTCCGATCGAAAAATATTGATTTTCAAGAATCGTATGCCATTTCTACAAAAATAAAATAAAAATTTCCGCCATATAAAATACATGAAAATCTTTGAGCGCTTTGAGCGACCTCTAAATATTTTGCGATTTCAAAATAAAAAACAGGGGTATATTTTTTCGATATAGAGCAAACCTAGGGGGTGGGAGCATTAAAATTCAGACTTAGCTTTTTTCAAATTTTTTGGACCACCCTAATTTATCGATAAATTATTTTGTAATAATGATCAAATGATCGCCTTGTTCTAAGTTATGATGAATTCAGCTGATTCGTACATATACAAGCTTCAATATATATTATAAAACTGCGTTCCCGGTAGAAAACAAGTTTTATGCTCCAGGGTTTAGCCTCAGGGAGATTAAAGATTCTCATTAGGTTTTATGCAAAATGTCATCGATAATACCGTAATAAGTAATGGTACATCTTCTAAACTAAGGCAAACAAAGGCCACATTTCTGATAGAACAAATCATCGTTATACTCTGGCCTTAGTTTCTAAAAGCAATTTGCACTAAAAATAGGACAAAAATTACCAAATGCAATGCCAAGAGTTCGACGCTTTCCTCTGCCTGGTGGAGCTTAAACCAGAGCGAAGTCAACTTATTTATATCTCGAATGAGGCATACCCCAAAAAAAAAAAATAAAAGATTTCAGTGATCCAAAATAAACCAGCTTAGTACGGCCGGTAAACTAGAAATACGTAATATCCTCGATGATACATACGGTGACCAGGTGAGGTCTCCATAATGGCTCTTCTGTATCAGAGAAGGAATTTCCCCAGCACCCTGTTTGGCCTTTTCAGGCCTTCTTCCGATGCAAACTTGGTGGTTTTGGATGTTCCAGTATTGCCACACCGCTTATAACGACCGTCATTCAAAAACTCGCTAATGGGCCTCACATTTCCTGCTATGCTTGTTTCCATATTTTACTCACGTCTAATTGGACGCTCCAAAGAACCGCAGCTTGTCAATTCATCAGCCAGTTCGTTGCCGGTGCCCAAAAGGGTGCAGGCCTATTCCAGTACCATTTTTAGTTTTGGTGCCATCGATATAGAGACAGGGTTTTATATGAACCCAACGAAGAGTTAAAAGCCCTTCCAGACGTTGTACTTATAGCACCCGTTAGTCCTATTCTCACACTCCTTTGCAGTGTCTTTAACAAAGAACCTGTAATTTTCATTGCGGGTTTACGCTACTATTCTACAGCAGAATACGTGCTGATCGATCTCCGACACGATTTGAAAACTGTATTCGCTCGATTTACCTTCATGCCTCCTGTGATCTTTCCACGTCAACTTTCTGCCTAGATTTGTACCTATGTAGATATTGCGCGTCCGCGGATAGACCTATATTTGCGCCTTTAAGCACCGGAAGGTTGACAGCTTTCACCAGGGGCAACAAAGTACATTGCCCTGAGAGCATCTTCTCCCAACCCAACCAAGGAAGGCCGTCCATTATGGGCAGTACACATGAAGTCAACATAGTCTCTTTATACATAAAATACCAGGTTGACCGAGCTTTGCCCGGAGAGCATATACTTTTTAAAGTTTTCAAGATTTGGATAGCTTTAAAAAAATATTTTGGAAATAAACCAAAAAAAAATAGGATTTCCATATCTATTATGTAAATTCCTTACTCTAAAATTTAGGTGGCAACCCTATTCCGAAATACGCTGGAATGAATGGTACATATCGTGAGCGTATGTGTACTATGTATACATAACAAAAATGTTGATTGAGATTAACAAAATACAAATTTTTATTACAAGTAAGCGCGGCAACCCTGATGAAAAATATTTTCTAACCAAAGTTCTCAACAATACCTTTCATTTGATATCCATATTGCGATGTTTTAGATAAATTGTGTAGAATCGAAAATAAGTGGCAACCTTACACCTAAGACATAATATTTTGTCTATAGGGAAAGCATTGTTTAAGAACCTTCTCTTCTTCTTCTTCTTCTTATTTGGCGCTGTAACCGCCTAAGCGATTTTGGCCGAGTCCATAACAGCACGCCAGTCATTTCTCTTCTGTGCTAACTGACGCCAATTGAAAATGCCAAGTGAAGCCAAGTCCTTCTCCACCTGGTCTTTCCAACGCAGAGGAGGCCTTCCTCTTCCTCTGTTCCCAGCATCGCGGCCCGCGTTGAATATTTTCAGAGCAGGAGCGTTTCTGTCCATCCGAACGACATGGCCAAGCCAGCGGAGCCGCTGAATTTTAATTCGCTGCACTATGTCTATATCGTTGTAAAGCTCATACAGCTCATCGTTAAATCGTCTGCGATATTCGCCATCACCAACGCGTAAAGGTCCGTAAATCTTTCGCAGAATCTTTCTCTCGAAAACTCCAAGAGCCGCCTCATCAGATGCTTTCATTGTCCATGCTTCCGCGCCATACACCAGCACAGGCATGATGAGTGACTTATAGAGTGTGATCTTTGTACGACGAGAGAGGACTTTACTTCTCAATTGCCTACTCAGCCCAAAGTAGCACTTGTTGGCAAGAGTGATTCTCCGTTGGATTTCAAGGCTGAAATTATTATTGGTGTTAATGCTGGTTCCCAAATAAACGAAGTCGTCTACTTTTTCAAACTTGTAACTGTCAACAGTGACGTGGGTGCCAAGACGCGTATGCTCTGACTGTTTGTGTGCTGACAGGAGATACTTCGTTTTGTCCTCGTTCACCACCAGACCCATTCGCTTTGCTTCTCTATCCAATCCCGAGAAGGCAGAACAGACGTAGCCCTTGTTTTTACCGATAATATCGATGTCGTCGGCATACGCCAGCAATTGTACGCTCTTATAAAGTATTGTGCCTGAGCGGTTCAGTTCTGCGGCTCTTATTATCTTCTCCAACATAAGATTAAAGAAATCACACGAAAGGGAGTCCCCTTGTCTGAAACCTCGTTTGGTATCAAACGGCTCGGAGAGGTCCTTCCCTATTCTGACGGAGCTGGTGGTATTGCTCAACGTCATTTTACACAGCCGTATTAGTTTCGCGGGGATACCAAATTCAGACATCGCGGCATAAAGGCAACTTCTCTTCGTGCTGTCGAAAGCGGCTTTGAAATCGACAAATAGATGGTGTGTGTCGATCCTATTCTCGCGGGTCTTTTCCAAGATTTGGCGTATTGTGAATACCTGATCTATGGTGGATTTTCCAGGCCTAAAGCCACACTGATAAGGTCCAATCAGCTCGTTGACGGTGGGCTTCAGTCTTTCGCACAATACGCTCGATAAGACCTTGTAACCTATGCTTAGAAGGCTAATTCCGCGGTAGTTGGCGCGTATGGCGGGGTCGCCTTTCTTGTGGATTGGGCAGAGCACACTTAAATTCCAGTCGTCGGGCATGCGTTCATCTGACTTAAATTCCAGTCGTCGGGCATGCGTTCATCTGAGAACCTTCTCTTGGTACCCATAAAAAGTAATATTTTACCTTATTTTCTAAACAAAAAATTAAATATATATGCGATTCAAAATAGGTGGCAACCTTATTAAAAATATTTTTGAATTAGGGATCTTTAAAATACCTTCCATTTGATACCCATATTATGATGTTTTAATTAATTTGTAACTAATTTCGAATAGGTGACAACCTTATACGACTCTTTTCGGAGATATTGGACCTTAAAGTCCAAAACATTATCTGTGTACAATATTTCATAAAAATCGTTAGAGCCGTTTCCGAGAACCCTATGGGGATATATATATATATATATATATATATATATATAAGAACTGCTCGTTTAATGTAATAAGATACATTTCATTTGAAGCTTAATTTTCAAGATATTCGATTCCAATTCCCTACAGGGTTTCAATTCATCTCAAATTACAAGCAATTGTTTTGTAAGTGTTGAACAGTGTCTGGATATGTATGGCGACCTTTTAATTTATTCACTTACAGGCAAATTCATTTTGATTATTAATATTTTTTTTTTACTTCAATCAACATTCTAATGTTACGTGAGTATGATATTTACGAGCCAATGACGAAATGTAAGAATATGCGGAAGCTAATTGCCTATGAATTGTTTGTCCTTGGAGATCGCTAGATGAAAGTTCACTTCCTAGTTCGTCTTGAATATTCTAATCCTTAATTTGTTTCTTTAATTGCAGAGGTTTATAAAGCAAGAAAAAGTGTAAACAAAATAAACCAAGCCTATATATCCCTATGTTATTCGACAAGCTAAATTCGAATCTGAGGACCGTTAGCCTCCATCACGTCAGGTTCGTGGTCATTTCAAGGTCAAGTAGGGAGAAATTGATTGAATAAACCTGTAAATTTAATAAAATTCACCTGAATTCACCTTGAGGAATCAAGGGACCCCCATATTCGGCTTCAGCGAT
This sequence comes from Rhagoletis zephyria, assembly GCF_001687245.7. Lineage (NCBI taxonomy): Eukaryota > Metazoa > Arthropoda > Insecta > Diptera > Tephritidae > Rhagoletis > Rhagoletis zephyria. The sequence goes on along the minus strand of NW_016157270.1, from coordinate 195,283 downwards.
AACAAAAACATTTTTTTTATTGAATACGTTTTTTGTCCTATTTGACCCTCAAACGACCTCGGAGATGATATTATGGATTCGAATTTGTGTCGTTTGTGTCTTAGCGTCGTTTTTATTAAGCCACACCATCTTGACACCATCCGCTGTTAGAGTCATTCAACCAACTAGATTCCTGAATATTTTTCTTCATTAAGTGCCATGTGAAGAAGCTTCCTCACTACTTGGAAAGTTTAGAAAAAATAACACGTGTATTCGAGAATGTTGGAGTCTCCACGTGCTTTTTGAGTATAAAGATTATCAAAAAGACATATTGACGCAAGCCTCATTGTGAGCACTTTCGATCTAAAAATAATAATAGATTACCGCTTACACAATTAGGGGATTCACAAGACGTCGTAAGCGTTGTAAAGTCTTAAAAGTCGTCACATTTTTCAATTATGGAAATAGTTTAAAAGTCGCTCTATGAACTCCGCTTACATGTCGACTCAATATCACAAGCAATCTGAGTGGATTTAAAAAAGGTACAAAAATCTGTATGTATATATTTTCAATGTTTTCCATGGAAACTAATGCCTAGGCAAGCATGCAGATACAAATAGACCACCAAAATTTTTAGTATTAATAAATATGTTAAGCTTTTTTAAATATTCATATTGGCGGCGGTTGTAGCGACATTTTTTATTACGAAATAATGACGATTTGACGCCAGCCTAATTATATATACTTGGTTATTATATACATATATACTACATATTCATGAGTTAACATACCTACAAAATCATACATATCTACTCATATCTGTAATCTTAACGTTTTTTTTTTTTAATACGCTTTCGCATAATTTTTGTTGTTTAATCCGCTTATTGTAGTAATTTTTGTCAGTGTATTATCAGCTTTTTAGTCTTATTAAAGTAGTCAAAATGATTTAAAATTGTTAATTTATTTATTTTTTTCATAATTTTTCTTTTCAGGTAAATTGGTGATGGCTGCAGACACTGTTGCTGATGTCCCCAAAGTTGACGAAAAACTAATGAATGGTAAGTGGAGAAATTTCGAATACATAATATGAAATAAATATGAGTGAACATTAGACCAAACCATAAACAAGTTTGCTGCACATCCCTGAGTCTAAAGTATTTTTGCAAGGCCATTTGGATTTTTTTTTTAAATATATAATACAGGTACTTGGAGTCCATGAACCTAGGGTCGAAAAATTTTCCTCGAGGCCTGAACGTCGATGTATCTTATTTTAAGATCCGACTGTAAATGTAAAAAGACAACACCCAGGGATATAGCTGTGTTCAAAAAAAGTGGTATTTAAAAAAAAAAAATTAAAAAAGTATTTTATAAAAGAACGTGTTTTTTCTTGTGGTAGTCGTTGAGCGGTGCTTATTTTACATTTATGGGTATAAAATAAACTTCTTCAATTCTTCAAAAGAAGAATCCTAGGTTAAAGGACAATGTGCTACTTATTACTGCTGAAAAATCTTCTTGAGCAAACGCGTGATCAGTGCATAATTTTTTACTTAATATTGGTTTTTCGCTGAGCACAACCAATCGAGGGCAAAAAAATTCATAAGCCCTGGTGTAATATTTTGTGTTTGAGAATTTGTTTGTTACGCTTTCACGCTTTAACTGCTCAACCGAACTTAATGAAATTTCCCATACTGGTGTCATTTAGCCCAGCCTAAAATATAGGATAGCTTTTATCCCGATTAGACAAAGCTGCGTGGCACCTCCCATACAAACGGAATTTTTCATACTGCATACCTCTGGAAGTATTTGTGGTAGAGTACTGGATCTTGGTATGGAGATTTATGAAATCAATCCCATACTCATTGAGAAAGATGTGGGTTCATGGAAAAGGACCCGTGGCACCTGCCATACAGACTGATTTTTTAATACTACCACAATTAAAATAATATTTATGTCAAGCGAAAAATTTACAACTTCGTATTTGTTATTTTATTTCAAGTACATGGATCTGTTCTAGTTACGTTCCTTTCAAATAAGTGGACTCTTAAATTAACTTCAAAGTTTCACGATTTTTTTTGTAATCTTCACTTATTTCTTGGTAAATAAGTAAAAATTTTTCCTTTGTCTTATACACACATTGTTATACATATTTCAGTTACCGTATTGCCCTAATTAAATTGAATTAATTTTTTTTTTAATGTGGAAACCATTCTACTTGTAGGTTGGTAGTTAAGGATTTTTTTCAACCATTTCTATTGATACCCATATTGTAATATCTAATTTATTTGTCTTATAAATTAATTTTAATAAAATTTTTAACAGTTGGCAACCCTTTTCAAAAAAATACAACTTTTTGGAATATTCACAGGCACCCTACTTTTTAAAATAGAACGAACTATTATATGAAATTTGTGGGTTGTTTACGGATGGCAACCGAACTTCAGTTGAGTGGCCAGTGGCTGAAATGGTATTACAGATGGCAACTGGCAACTGCAAGCTGACAAGTGACATGCTATATTGGCAACTGCATTTTTGTTGTTGCCGCGGAAATTTTGATTGAGATAATTTATTTATTTTTTCAACTATTTCTTCCGCTTATTTACACTCAAGCCTTAGCTGCTGGTTCTTCGAAATTTTATTACCTTCAACTTTATAGAACTAAACTGAAGTTGCCATTCATACTATACATTTTCATTGCAGTGGCGTTGTCCAACTGAGGTTGCATAGCCATCCATAATCGACCCATTTGTTAGCTCTTGTTGACTTTAATATGAGTAGGTGTATGTCTTCCTGCATGGCCAACAGGCACTAGCTTATTTAGGTATTATTGTAAATACCTAAAATAAACATTTCCGTCAAATCATCAAAAAATTCCTTAGATGTTATATTATTAGTGCTTTTTTTAAATAAAAATCCCTTTAGAAAAGCCTCAAAGCCCACACTTCAAGTGCTTTCTTCATATTTTTCTTCGAATGTCATTGCCAAAAATATTATGTAATAGACATTTTTATCAATTATTTTATCTATTTGCTATGTGTTATCATTTCACGGTTGAGCATACCTACGTGTGCATATGTACATATGGATGTGTTTATGTAATTAAAAAGGTTTCTATACACGTTTAGTACAAAGAAAACAAGATGAGAATGAAAGTATGTATCGCGAACGTTTTCAAGGAGGATCAAATAAGAACAAATATCTCGGAAACGTTCCGCTAAAGAACAAAACGAGAACAGGTTTGAGAACTTCACGTTAAGAATAGGAGGGGCGTTAAGACAAAAATACATGCTGGATCATTTTAACTTCCAGATCGTATATCGTTAGGTTGAACTGTCCATTTATAGAGCAGTTTTTCATTTTATATACAAAAAAAAAAAAATCATGACTTAAACCTTTCATTGATTTAATTTTTATAATTATCTTTCAGTTCTTTTTTGATTAATTTTAATGTTGAAACATTTCAAAGTAATGCAGCGCTGTAAGAAAAATTTTATTCTACTTCCATTCATTGCCAATACTTCAGAGAAGATTTGTTCTCATTTCGTTCTCTGTCAGAACATTTCTAACGTTTTAGTTTTCCAAATAGTTGTTCGAAAGAAAATTTCTTAAACTTTTGTTCCCCTCTTGTTCTTTGTCAGAACGTTCCAGAGGCTTTTGTTTCCATTATGTGCTCATAGAAATGTTACTCAAAGTATTGTTCGCATTTTTCTCGCTTTGGGAACGTTCCACAGGGTTTTGTTCTTATATAAATCCCATTGAGAACGTTCTCGACAGTTCTTTTCTCACTTTCGTTTTTGTGCTAAAATTCTCAAAAGTTTTGTTCTCATTTCGGTTTGGGCTTTGAAACATTCTTGGGAACAAAACCGAGAACTACATTTAAGGCCCGTCCACATACAACTTAAGCGTTGCGTTGGCATCGACAGCTGACTATGAATACATGAATTCAAATGCAGTCGTCCACATAGCCAAAATCTGGCAACGCTAACAACACAATCCATAAATATGTTGCAAATAATTAAAATGATGTGAAATAATTTTAATTTTTAATCAATTGCAGGCAAATATATTTTTATTTATTTATTTTTTATTTTTTCATCGCTAGTATTTTTATCTAGTGGCCAAAGTATTCGTGCCCAGTGTTCCTTGTACCTTCCTTCCAAAGCAACGCCAGAGTTGTATGTGGACGGGCCTTTAGTTTCGATCATACCTTTGTTGTCTGTCCCTGCTTTCAACTATCATTGTTATAAAATATATAAAATTTTAATATGGAAGAAAATGCGCACCACGGTCAACAAAAAAAAAAATATCAAAAACCAATGCTATTAGACCGTGAAATTTTTTAAATGTATAGAAATGTATATGTAAGCGCATGTACATATATGCCACATACATAGTATTTATGTTGCATTTAGGTATAAATACGTATGTAAATCTTTAAGGCAAGCCTTTTTCACTCAGGAATATTGCGACTCTAAGAATTCTACGAACAAAGTATTTATTTCAAAGTGTCTGAGAAGTGAATATACATACGTATCTATATATGTATGCATGTAGATCAGTATATAGATTTTTTTTTAATTTTATATTGTCGATACCGAAATGTATCTGTACAACTTGTGTTTGTCTTTTCAACTCGAAGGGTATCCCGCCAAGTCAAACCAGCCACGCCAGACATTCTGGCAGTTCCCATTAGACACAATTACAATGGATTTGTATCAAATATGTACATATATACCAACAACACAACAAAGTGTAGAAGGGGAGAGAATAACCAATAACGAAAGAAAAAATTTAAGGTTCTATAAAAGCAACAACTTGTGTCTGAGAGATTCCATAAGTCAGTGAAGAGGGTTGCCAACTTCAAGCATTTATTTCAAATTTGATGCAAAAAAAAAAAGATGCTTTTTGGTAAATATGTATGAAATTAGAACAACAGCAACAACAAAAAATATGTTTATTTATTTCAGTCGATTTATAATTAAGCTGCCTATTGAAATGGAAAAAGAAAATAACGATTATTTGTTTCGATGTTTTAAAAGTTCGTAACAAAATACTGTCCTAAAATAAAGTTATCAATGTACCTTTTATTCCACCATCTCCTGCACAAGAGTCCTGCATTATTTTTATTTTCCGAGCTGTTATAGGAAAAAGTCCAATAGTAACTGAAAAATCCGGACTTTTATTTATTTAGTCCAGTAATGACAGATAAACGTAGCCAAATATTTTTTAAGACTGAAATAAAAGTCCTTTCCTAATAAAAAACAAATCGTTTTTCCAAATTAAAAAAATTTAGTACCAAATGAAAAGTTATAGTTTTCAAACAGAAATATCTAAAGGAAGGTTACCACCTATTTATATATATATATTTTTTTATAATTGTATACAAAAAAAATCATTTCGGTCGCAAAACATATGTGCCCAAGATTAACTGCTATTACTGGACGAACAAAGTAAAAGTCCGGGTTGACCGCATATTTCATTTTGAATAAAATATTCCGGGATCCCGGGATTGGCATCCCTAACGGTGACCCTTCTCCTTCAATGGCGATCGTCAAAAATTGGTTCGACGAGTTTCAACGTGGTCGCACGTCGGTGTTTAATGAGTCACGCCCTGGTGCCCCAAAAACGGCTACCACGGAGGATAGCGTGACAAAAATGTACGATGTCGTATTGGCAGACCGCCGTTTGAAGGTGTGCGAGATAGCTGAGATAGTAGGCAAATCTAAACCCGTGTGGCTTATATCCTGCATGAAATTTTGGGCATTAGAAAGCTGTCGGCGCGATGGGTGCCGCATTTGCTCACTTGCAGGGCTCTACTATGCCGAATTATTGGGTCGATTCGATGCTACATCCACCGTATTCTCAAGATTTGGCCGCGTGCGATATTTCTAGATTTCCTGAAAAGTAAAAAGGGACCTGCAAAGTTATTTTTCGACTTTTATTAAAAAATGCTTTTTACGGTTTAGTTTTAAAATTTTTTTTTTTTATTTCAAATACTCTATAACTATTGAAAAGCTACTCAAAGAATTGTTTTATTTAACTTTTTCGCCTTTTTGGAAAAAAGTTTTCTTCGACGTAATTTTGCAGAACTTTTTTAATTTTCAGGAATTCTAGAACTATTAAAAAACCACTCGGAATGTTTTTTATTTTCCCGTTTTCGTCATACCGTAAGGGACTGAAATATGGATATGCTTGCCTTGTGGATTAATTAAAAAACAAATAAAAATTTGTATTTGTGAATTTTTGCAGACGTGTTTTTCTCAGATGGCATCTCTGCCAAAGTAATATAAACTACCACAGATCACAAAAAAAAAAAAAAAATAATCCCATAAAAATGTCCATGCTTTTCTTGTGTTTAAAATACAGTCGCAAACTAAGACAATCAATATCATTTCGGTTTTTGGTGTCTGCATAGAATTAGTTGTATTATTTTTTTAAGTTCTTCGATTGTATAGTTTGGTGTGTCTTCCAAGAATCCAAAGAGTGCATAAAAGAACAAGAAAAAAAAACAAAAAAAAATCAAGCACTAAAAACGACAGTAAACAATGCACTCGCAGGTCAATTTATAATAACACTAACAATGCGCATTCAGAGGATCAGATTGAACCGATTCGAATCGCTTGAGGGTGCTGCACACGCGTACAAAAGGCTAAAAAGGTTCAACAGCGATCGAGCAGATGTCTGGTGCAATAGTTGCTGGTGTTACCAAATACATACATAAACGAAAGCGCTTAGAATAATCTCAAATACATATGTGAAAAAAAACTATGTATATTAGGGCGGAGTAATTTGTGCATATAAACCCAAGTTTAACAATTTGTAGAAAACTACAAAAAAGTGAAACAAATTTTCATATAAATTTCAAACTTTTTTCTCGGAAGTGTTAGAATTTTTCTGAATAGCCCAATCAATTTTAGTCTGATAATATGAAAGTTTCAAGTGGCTAGAAGCTACCGTTGATTTTTTAGAATTTTTTCCCCCAAAGGTGTTGCGGTTTTCTTCCATATACAAATAAATTGAGTTTATTCATTATGCGACAAAAAAAATTGTAAAAAATTAACGGTAATTCGTAGCCACTTAAAATTTGCACATTATCAGACTAAAATTGCAGGGGCTAAAAAACTGTGTACTCAAAAAAAGTTTGAAATTTAGGTGAAATTTTTTTGCACTTTTTTGTAGTTTTCTACAAATTGTTAAATTTGGATATATATGGGGTTTGTCTGAGAATGAACTAAATTTGAATTGAAAATTCTTAAAAATAAATAAATAAACATAAGTGACACACAATATTACTTTGAAATGGCGTGCTATAGATATGACCGATACTGTATATACCAAAAATGACGTTTGACCTCCCAATTTTCAAATGAAAAAGCAGTATATTGTAAATCTTTTGGTCGAAATTTATTTTTCATTATACCAAAAAATTGTTATATTTTCTCGGTTTTGTGAAGTAGTTTCTTAAATATTAAGAAAACACAAAATTTTGTAAATGAACGCATAAAAAATCAGAAAAAAATATCATGCACTGATTTTTCTTTTAAAAATTGGAAGGGTCAAACGTCATGACGTGTCATTTTATATGGTTTGTTCACCACAAGGCGAATTTATATAAGGTGGTGTTACTAACTCAGCTGATTTTGTGTGTGTTTCGCCGCACGGCTTCTGATATCAAATTGAAAAATTTTGTTTGAATTTCTACACACACTCTTACAGATTTTGACAGTTTATGCCGCCAAAGCAAAAACAAAATACATGTAAATTTTTGTTTTTGTACTCCTGCTATCACCTTATATTAATTCGCCTTGGTTCACCATTTTTGCTTAGAATCGAACGTAGAATATTCCATACACTTTTTTCGAAATTTCATTACTCCGCCCTCATGTTCATACTTATGGATATATGTAGTTATTTCCTTAGGTACAGTGATCACAGACACTGAAAGGGAACCCAAAGCAAAAGAAATGTCTCTGCAGACGCAATAAATGACAATGACAAACAAATCTTTTGGAACGGCCGAACATGTCTACCAAATTAAATGAAATGAGTCGCATAAAAATAAAAGACGAAAAACCGAGATCAAAATGAAGTTGGACAGCAAAAACGAAAGAAAAAAAGTAAAATAAATGATAATCAAGCAAAACATAAACTAAACACCGAAACATGTCACTTGAAGTGTTGTTGCATTTAAATCAATGTCATAGCAAACAACAATAAAAACAAAAATTTTCAAACATCTCATAAAAAAGAAGTAGATATAAATGGTGAAAAGCAGTAGAAATGCATAAGAAAAGGGGTACACTAAACCGCCGCGATGCTGCAACGCTGCCACCGCCAAAGACACACACTATGTATCACTAATCCTCAACGTGTTGCTGTCATTCAAAATTGTTGAATTGTGCCAGCAGGATTTACTTACATACATACACACATGCGTAAAGACACATATAGCGCATATTCTCATTACAAAAAAAAAAAAATGTTTTTTAGTGCATTCATGCATGTACAATTTTTAGTCCTTTTTTATATTGTTTTTTTTTTGTTATGGAAATTGTTTTCCACTCTTATTTTATTTAGATTTTACTCACTAAATACTCGCTGTTGTTGCTTTATGCATATTTTTTATTTCTTTTAATTTATCTTTCACATGTAAAATGTGTCAACGTGGGCGAATGATTTTTAAATTTTTAGTCAAAATGTAGACAGCTTACCACATGTGTATAAGTATACTTATGTATAAGTATGGCTAACACAAAGCTATACGCGTATATACATGTATTAGCGTACGTATTTGTGCATACATTAGGGTGCATCAATGAAGAAAAAGTTGCGGGATTTCCATCGGAATTATAACATTGATTACATATATTTAAAGACTTACACCAAAATATTTCGGAAAAATATTCAGACTTACGTGAGCGAGACCGCATTGAAAATCCCTACAAACATATCATTATTTTGATTCCGTTGATTAAATTTTTAAACATTTTTTTTATGCGAATCCCCTATTTTTTTTGTATGGAAAATGATGCAGCCTATTGTACGTACATACATATCGTCGTTTGAAGTAAAAAACCGCGTGCCGTGGTTCTGCAAAACCTCGTAATTGACGTTTGTGGCAAAAAAAAAGATATTTGCTCTCTGAAAGCTCCTGGCATCAGGCCCTTATCCATTTATACTAAAATATCGATACTTAGATAGAAGCAGAAGAGATAATTAGGTTTTAAAGAGAGATACGTTTTGAAATAAGAGACATTTTACTCTCTCCTATAGAATTTGGGTAACTTCTCATACAAGGTTTTGCATTCTCTTGATACGCGGCTTTGTACTTTAAACGTCGATATGTATACAGGGTGTCCTGGACCACCCCTCCACCCCCTCTAAAATGGAGGGAAATGTTTTCTATTGAAAGCCGCAAACCGAAGTTTAACTCGTCCTGAACTCCTATTGAAAAGTGTTGAAAAAGGGTCTTCCGAGAAAAAATATTCAAACAAAAGTTGTGTATTTTTGCCCACATAATCTGAATCTGTAGTAAAAACATACATCGGTAATTAAAAAAAAAAATGGACTTTCGGTCATTTTAACCCACTTTCGGTCCAAACGGCGGTATGCGGCGGTAGTTAGGTAGGTGGTTGACACCAAATTCGATCTACTCAATCTACAAGAGAAATCATGCCTATGTACAACAGGATCGCTTTACTAAACGCCCAAGACGGCACTTGAGACACTCCAGGGCATTCCACCCATACACCTATACGTTAAAAGTGCCGCGGCTAAACTCTCTGTATGACTCGGGGCAACTTATAGGCTGCAAACAACTTGCTATGGCACTCCACAGAGTAGGCGTGGGTACAGTAGCTTTGATTAACATGTCACGAAAACTGGCATCGACCGAAATTTCGATACCCTTTTTCCAGGCCGAACTGCCTGGGAGTTAAGTATTGTTTTCAACGATGAAGAAGTCTATATTTTCACCGACGGTTCCAAAATGGACTTTGTAATAGGATCTGGACTCTTCTCTTAGGAGCTATCTTTGAGAGGGTCCTATAGACTCTTAGGTAACTGCACCGCCTTGCAGGCTGAGTATATGCAGCCGACATGTAAGCAAAGCCTTCGTTGTTGACAGTCAAGCTGCCGACAAATTCGGTATGCGTTAAGGAATGCCGAGCACACACACACTGTATCGCACTCGCCCTGGCCATGACCCGACGAACGAAGAATACGGAGTTTGTTAAGGCTCTCGAAGCCAAACGTAAGGTTTATCACAGAAATACTGACGGGACACAGGGCGAATTGGCCACATGGCCGCTCGGTGCGGAGCCCCGGATGACGATCTATGCAGAAGCTGCAATGATGAGGTGGAGATTAATGCGTCCGGCACTTCTTTCGCGAGTACCGAGCACTCCGGATAAAACGGCTCAAATTTCTGTTGGACCACCAACACTGGATGGAATAATTTACAGCCCTGCACCATATCGTGCTCGCTATGGCCGCGGCTCGACGAGCGAAGACCAAGGAGTTTGTTAAGGTTCTCAAAGCCAAACGTTAGACTTATCATAGAAATACTAACGGCATACTGAGCCATCGGCCATATGGCCGCACGGATCGCAGACACGTATAACGATGTCTGCAGAAGCTGCAGAGATGAGCAGGAAATATAATCCGTCTGGCACTTCCTCTGCGACCGCCAGCACCCCAGATAAAACGGCTCAAATTTCTGGGGGACCACTTCTTCGAGGCCCCAGATTGCTTAGGGAAAACTCCACTGGAAGGTCTGCTAGGATTCGATAGAGAATCAGTGTGGGTTAAAGTTTATCCTAACGATGTAGGTAGAACAAGTATATCCTAAAATTCGGTTTGACCCTTAACATATACTCGTACCTACCTCCTCTGACACTATAGTCGCTCTTGGCGCAAAAACTATACCAGACTTGGCTATCTTTCTGAGGTTTTGGTCATTTAATATGCCATTTGGGACTAAGAACTTGAAGTTGTGCGTAAAGCTATAACACAGAAGACTAAGGTCCACGAAGCTAAAGTGCAATCTTTTTATATAAAACTTAGAGCGCATGGACGTACTTGCTTTCTATCCCCTGCATTGTCGCCTTAGTAGAGTCTCGCTATAAAGAGAAGAGCCTCTTTCTTGACTCAATGTGTAGAAGACGCCAAGTCATTGGAGTTTTCCGACCCTTAGTCTGCATGAACTTCAATTTTGTTTTGTTTCGCCAGACAGGTGAGGAGCGTATATAGATGGGTTTTGAAATTTGTATCTGATACCTCAGTTGTCCGCCTTTGTTGGCTCTGCCTTTTGAAGTATCAGCAATTGGCGAAGTTTTAGGTCTCGTCAGAGTATTGTAATTTGAGGCAACTTTTTCACACTGCAAGGTTGTAATCAACTTTGAGGATAGGAAAGGGTAAAAAATCGTTTGAGAACTTTCTGCTGCAGCATCAGCAGCTGCCCAAAGCAGAAATATTCCATATCGAAATTCAAATAACGGCCGCTTTCAACATTGCATGCCCTCTCGCTTATTTGCTGTAAAACTTTAGATTTTTGTTAGACACAAAAGTGTAAAAGTTCACACTCAGCCAAACAATTCGTTAAAGAAAAAAAAACCTCGACAGAGCTTCAGCCAAAGATAATTGACTGCACCAGGGAGCATCCACAGCTAAGCGCATTCATCTTCCACCCTACAGCCAGCAACAGTTGGCGGTCCAGCTGGAGAGGCACACATGCATCATCTTCAGTCTGTGCTGTCGAGAGTGTGGGGCAAAGCGATGCGCGCAACTTTGGGCGATGCTTCCAAATGTGAAATGCAATTATTCCTGTATTTTCACCTTTTGTGCCGAGGTGTGAACAAAAGAAGTATGTAAATAGCTGTATTCAATGCACTCACACACACACACACACACACACGCTCTTACAAGATTGCAAGCGAACTGTAAATGAATGCAGTCGCGATCAGCAGGGTAGTCCACTCATTTCATATGATCCAGAGTGAGTGTAATTAAGTTTACGCGGGTCAACGGGTAGATCTGTGGCAACCGACCGACTGACCGCCCGACCGAAAAGTCGCACTGTTCGTCGCGATTGGTTAGTCGCACACATACTCGCACCGACACAAATAAATCATCACGCGCCGCAGCAACAAATGATCGCAGTTCGTAATGCGTGGCCGCGCGCAGTTGTTGGCCGACAAGCAGTCGACCCGCAGCGGCACACAGTGGTACAGCCCCATACATTTTTGGGAGAAAATTTGGAGTCGGCGTATAAGCTTAATTATTCGTATATAAAATTTATGGACATAAATTAAGAAAAAAAACGAAAAATTGGCGTGATCTATGTATTTAATTTAAAACATACCTCCCATGCCAATCTAACCTCAAAAACGCCTTAAAAATGCCAGCATTAGCATATGAGGTCACGTATTTTTTTCAAAGTCTAATGAAACAAAGACCGAGGGAACAAAGTTTTTGTCCATAAGAAGTGTCAAAGTCGACATTTATAAAGTATAACTTTTGTTTGCTTATATATTTATTAAAACCAGAAGTGCCAGCTGCTGTCGAAATTCGACCGTTTTTCTGATTTTTTGAGACCCTTGAGGCGAGTTTCTATCTTTGCACATCGTTTAAGTTATAAGTTACAAAATTACTTACCGGAAAATTCTCTTTTTTGGAACTATGTAGAACGTGACTAAAATTTTTTATATCTTTGAAGGACTTTGGCAGGATTTGGAATTGAACAGATAAATTACAATTTATCAAAATATTTCGATACATGTCGATAATTCAATGAATTAAAAAAAATTCTATAACTCAGCAAAATTCGATAACTCGATTAATTTCGAGGACTCGATAAATTTCGATAACTCAACGTTTATATCTCGATATAACCCGATAGCTCAATAAACTTTATTTAGATACCTCTATAAATCTCGATAACTCGGTTAATTTTTCTAGCTCCATATCTATCTATATTGCTATCGACAAATTTCGATAACTCGTACACCTCTGGCAACAAGCTAAAATTCGATAAGCAGTGATAACTCGTTAAACTTATATAACCTTGAAATTTCGATAACTCGATATATTTTGAAAGTTCCATAAACTTCGATTCCATAAATTGACAATATGCAATGAATTAAAAAAAATTCTATAACTCAACAAAATTCGATAAGTCGATTAATTTCGAGGACTCGATAAATTTCGATAACTCAACGTTTATATCTCGATATAACCCGATAGCTCAATAAACTTTAGATACCTCTATAAATCTCGATAACTCGGTTAATTTTTCTAGCTCCATATCTATCTATATTGCTATCGACAAATTTCGATAACTCGTACAACTCTGGCAGCAAGCTAAAATTCGATAAGCAGTGATAACTCGTTAAACTTATATAACTTTGAAATTTCGATAACTCGATATATTTTGAAAGTTCCATAAACTTCGATTCCATAAATTAACAAATTTTAGTAAATCTATAAATATCGATAACTCGATAAGTTCAAGGAGCTCCATGCATTACGATAACTCGTTAAATTACGTTAACTCTATAAATAATGATAATTCAATATATATCAATAACTTTATAAAATTCTTTTAATTGACAAATTTCGTTAACCCCATGAATTTGTATAGCCCGATAACTATCAATAAATTTCGACAACTAATTTTCTATGCCTATAAGTATCGACAACTCAATTGAAACATTGATCAATTTGAATAATTCGATACGTTCCGATAACTCAATAAACATGGATAACTCGATAAATTTCGATTAGTATAAACTTTCACGATTCGATACATTTCGGTAACTTGATGAATTTCGATAACCAAATGTTTTATGACTGAATTTATTTCTATTGCTATAGAAAAATTTCAATAAATTGTCTTACCCTTTCAGTTACTCTAATTCGTATGTATTTCTCATTGTTTTCATTTTCATCTTTATTTTAAAATTTGCCTTTTTTTTAATCATTTATTTCTTCATCATCACATATATTTTTAATTTTAAATACGATGTAAAACAAACGACGATTTTGGCCATAATTTTTTCCGCCGTATTCCCACTGTGCGGCAGTAGTACTCGTAGTGGGGCAAAGCAAGTGCATCATCGCTGCGCTGGCGCTGTTGCTTGGTGTGCAGTTAAGATGAAGGCTATTAATTAACACCCTTTGAAAAATTTACAATTTATTTTTGCTTGCATTTTTATTTACTCCCCAGTCCTTCGTTTGTGTTGTGTGTGTGTTTTTTTTTCAAAGGGTCTTTTTTCTTTTGCGTTTTTTGTTTTATTTATTATTAATTTCTGACAGGCGTTGTTTTGAGTTATCACCTCTAAATTGTGTCTGTTCCGTTGGCTGGTCGGCGCGCGCAATGCTTTCTTGCCGCAAGCATTCTATTTCGTGTTTTTTCTCGAATTTTTCCAGCATTTAGCACCAGCTGTAAAGTAATTAGCGTCCTACCAAAAAAAAAAAAAAAAAACCGTAGAAAAACATTGAGTTTTATGATTTATACTCTTACTCCTTTTACAACTCCTTTGTTCAGAAAAAACCACTGCGTTAATTATACACGCTTTCTACTTAAGCCACAAAAGATGCTTAAAGTTGTTTTTTTTTTCAAATTATTTATGGTTTAAGACTCAGCCAGAACCGTGAAAAGTTTTTCCTAAAGCTGTAGGCAATTTTAAAGGGGGGTTGATGCACTTAAGAATTTGAATATCGCACAAATGTTCAATAAATGTTTATTAACTACAGTGGGCTGTAAGACGATATTTGAAATGTATCAGTGCAGATACTTTTACAACTAATAGCATTCGTGGCTTAGATATATAGAGAAAGCGAGTCCCTAACGCAGTATTCACAAATCGACTTATCTAATGAATCCTAAAAGGGTCTTAGTAGTCGGTATTTGTCTAGCAGGTATTCCAACTCTTCGATAACACCTATTCGGTATAAAAACGTAGTTAGTTGTAATGCTATTTCTATTTAATTGCATAACGAATAACATTCGGTCTTTTGAAAGGGTAGCCAAAGCAGCCCAAGCCCGTCTATGGCCTCCCACCGCTTCTCAGTACTTCTGAGGTTGCTTTCAAAGTGTATCCACTCAGTACTTATGGTTATCGAGGAGCATCCACTAAGACCACTGAATGTTTCCGAGATTAAGAAGGCAGTTAAGGATCCTAATCGCGCCAGTTTGTAAACGACTTTGCTGCCTTTGATCCCACAGTGTACCGGCACCCATCACTGATTTACTGTATTCCTTGCTGCCACAATTTGAAACGTTTTATAGTATCTAGTCTTTAACAAGTTAGGATCCTGTTTAGAAGGCCCGGATGGCTGATTGGCCATTTGAAAGATAACTAGAAAGGCGCCCTTCAAACTCTCTCCAAGCTTTGATTGGGCACAGATAAAAATTGCTAAAACTTTAGCCTAGCACACCGTAAGCCATCTGCCCATGGGAATCGCTAGTTTGGTGCCGGGTCCATAGACATCTGCACCTGCGCTCTCATCCATCCTCGAACAATCCGTCTACGAATATACGTATTTGTTATTAAGGGCAGGAAGTTCGTTTGCCAGAGCTTCGTAACCAGGGATTTTCTCATGGAACATCCTGCCAAAAAAGAAGAAGTTATGGAATCAGAAAGTCTGCATGTTCTCAGTCTTACAGCCGATAGTGACGCGGCTTGTAAAACATAGGGGCCCTGCAAGGCAAGCTCTCATTGCCCTTATAGTCCCGATGCATGCGTCCCTCTGAACTTTGCCTAGTTTTACAATGATTCGACTGGTTCTTTAAGGCTGTCCACCATACCAGGGAACCATATCATAAAATCGGACGTACTACTGCTGTGTACCGCTTTTGTATTAAGACCCGATGTCTTCCCAAAAAGCCGATTACAGGAGTAATAGGTAATGCTGGCTTTCTTTACTCTGGAAAAAAAACTACGAGTTTCGTTTAGTTTCGGGCATACCTTTTGTTATCCATCCACGAAATATACTCATGAATGTAGTAGATATCGATAGATGATTGATGCTTTGAAACCTTCCCGAAATCTTTCATCCGCTATCCGTTTTCATAGAGGCATTCCGGTATTAGAGGTATTTCGTTTTAAAACCCGTAACTGCCAAGAAAATTTACTGGTAATGGCTAAGAGTTATTGTAGAAATAGTATATTTTTGCTGAAGTTTTGTCACTCACTTAAACCACCGGAGTGTACTGGTGGTATGTTAATTCGATAATTCCTGTTTTTTTCAAACCCACACATTCAATATTCGAAGCGAAAGTTAGTTAATCACTTGGTATACACCCTTCTCTATTAAATGAATATAAACTATCGCCACTGATTTGGGGTTTTCAGGTTTTCACAGCTTTTTACAAGAAAATAACAGATAAACAGCCAGAGGCGGATTTAACAACAAGAGACAAAATGCTGGCTAAACGGCTGAACAAGTCAAGCTACAGAGATCAGAGAGATCAGCATCATCCAAGACAAGCTAGTAAATATATATATAGTATGTATTCAAGTGTGTATGTATGTATATATAGCTAAACGGCTAAGTGGCTAAGCGCTAAAGCTGTAGTATTTATGGAGCCAGCCACACAGTAGCGACTATAAAAATGGTGCAACCTATAATTAAGTGGATGTTAGAAAGCCGATATTATTGAATGACCAGACAGACATGCCCAACCAGCAGCCGCAGCCGCAGTCGCAGCCAGTCAATAAGCTAACACAGAGGCGATATATTATTATTAACTAAAAATAATCATAATAATAATAATGCATGAGCTGTTGTTGGGGTCAGAAAGAAAGAAAAAAAAAAACAAAGCGAAGGCCGCTTATGCGATTGGCATTTATTTACTTGTCCAACGGTAGCTGGTTAAACCCACGCAAGGCAAAAGATGTCAAGAAAATATCATAACTACTACATAGTACAAAATCTAATGGATACATACAAAAGATAGCGAAAACTGGTACACAATTAAATTTTAGATAATATTCAAGTGATAATTAAGATATTGTTTTAAAATTTAAATATTAAATGAAGTATGTCAATTAGAGATTTAAAATATTACTTAGTAAAATTTTATATAAAAACAAATGCTTTATTGAGGTTTTATGCTACCTATTGGACGGTGTTTTTTTTTTGTTTGATATTTTTTTAACTGAGACTTCTTTGCGTTCGGTTGGGATTAATGCATCTATGCAACGAAAATGCGGCACGATCGTTGTGCGCTAACCTCAAACTACAATTCAACGGAAAAGCGACCGAAGAAGTGAGGAGATGTGGTCTTAAGACTAAGATTTATACTAGGATTTCGTTTGAAAGTACAATTAAGGTTAAGGCTAAAATCTAAATTGGGATTGAGATTAAGATTATGACTTAGATTTCGATTGAGGTTCAGATTGAGGTTGAGGTTAAGAGGGAGATGGGGATTAAGCCTTAGAAGAAGATTTTGTTGAAGGAAAGAGAATGTATCTTGTTCATTCTCAGTACATCGGAGTGCAGTCGACACATCGTTTTCATTGCCAGCTCATGGATGGCTCAAACAAGAGGTGGCAAATTCAATAAAGCATTAAGAGCCAGTCCCGACGTTGGTACTCATGGCGCCCGTAAGGCCTATACACACACTCCTTTGTAGCCCGTTTAGCACAGAAGCCGTGGTTTGGACCATGGTTTTGCGCCACCAGCCTATAGCAGAATACGTGACGATTGGCCTGACTAAAGCTATGTATATTCAGAATACCATAGCCGGTCTCGGAACCCAACTACTAAAGGCTCTTCGACACTCTCCGAAAACTTTCAGCGCTCGATTTACCTTACCACCTTACAGTCACCACCTGTGATGCTATGGTACCAGTTTAGTCTAGTGGCTCTTCCCGTCGCGCTGTCCTCCACCATATCTCTGCTTGCGCCAGGCATTATCCTGCCACCCGGAAATTGAGTTTCCAAGAGAGTTTTGTATGTGTCCAGCAGCGACGTGGTTTCCATAAGATTTTCTGAGATAATCAAGCCTAACCGTCAGGTACTGTTGAAGTACCTTACACAGCCTGGCAGACTCTTTCAAGAGCTTAATTTTGGCATGCGAATTTACCTCTTATATTCCTTCTGCACGCAATGATATTCGGGCCAGTCCTCCTCATTTCGGGTTTTTAATGCCTGTTGAGCGTTGTGAAAGTGGACGTCAAAATTGAGCCCGAGTTGATCCTCAATTTCGAATAGCTGGCCTGTTTAATCCCCGTTCAGGATGGCAGTTCTAGACAAAGTCGATATTTGTTATTTGAAACGCGGAATGTGTAGTCTGTTACCTATCATTTTGAATATAATACTTTAGTTACTGGATGGACTCTACCATATTGGCAACATTCAATTAGTGGTTTTTTATTATACACACCTCTCTTTACGTTACATATTTATGTATTTTGGAAGGAATTTCCGTCATCCCTGTTCAAATTTCGGTTGGGGACAAAGCGGTTTCGCCGTTGTGCCCTCCTCAGTCACATTTTATTCGTTCTAACGATGTCCATTTATGAAAAACCTATGGCACTCGGAGCTAGATAAATATACATATATGTACCTATGCCATTTTTTTCGAATGATATCGAATCTCCAGGCAGCTGATGTCCACTCCGGAGATCTGTCAAGAAAGTGCCGAGATGATTCCACCTCATTTTCCAAACAGCTGCGACAGTAGGGATCCGTGACGATATTAAATCGCACCGCACGGATTCCTAAAGCATAATGTCCGATCAGGAAAGCTGTAGGAACCGAGAGCTAGCTGCTGAAGCTCCCTTGACCGCGTGTGGCCAACAACCAGCAACCTTACATTTCGGAGTTTTTGCCCTGCACTCGCTGAGCCGACCATGAGCTCATCTGTCCAGGAGTAGGCCGAACGTTGCCAACGGAACTCCTTTTCTAGCGAGAGTGCCCTGCCTAGCCAATCAGCTTTGCAATTCCGAGTGATGTCACTGTGTCCTGGCAGCTGAGAGAGAGGTAAGGCAATCCCAGCAGCCTGATTGCCGCAGATATTTACCCTTTTAGTCGGAAAAACATTGGTTTATAGTAAATCGGCTGCCTCTTTTATGGCGGCCACCTTTGCCTGAAAGATGCTGCAGAGATCCGGCAGCCTTAACGTAAGATCTATTGAGAGTTCCTGATAGTAGACACCTTCTCCAACTCTCTCTTCCAGCTTCGAATCTGCCATGAAGATGTTTGTTGGACCTCCATTCCAGAGACTGCCATTCTCCCATTCGCCCTTTGGAGTGATGTGCTTGGAGAAGGATTCTTTTGGGCCAGCCTGGGAACATTCCGATGCATTTCCTCCGGTAGGAAGTCGAAGCTTTGGAGAATTATCGAGTGCCAACTTTATCTAAAAATTCAGACAAAAAAGTTCGAAGTTTTGATAAAAATTTTTCTCAATTATATAAAAGCTTTAAAACTTTGATTCTTGTAGTTTATACAAAAAAAAAAAAAATCACAAAAATTTTTTACTTGAAAATCACCATGTACTCAGTTTGGCTCGGCACTGTACATGTAATATGAGGATTAAGCGATGGGAATGGGCCACTTGAATAAATATTTTAATTATTTAGTTTTTATTAAGATGAGATTACATACTTCTACAACCTGCACCGTAAGCCTCATTTAGTGTCATTCAAACGCAACTTTTACACAAATCCAGTATATCCCTAAATAAATAGCTACGCTAAGTTCCAATAGCTACAAAAACAAAAACCAGCTGCTTTTCTAATGTCATCAACACATAAAACTTGAGAAAAAAAAAACAAGTATGTCGAGTACCTACAGATGGAAAACACATCAATTCGCCGCGACCCACGGCATTCACAAGTTTCTACTAATCATCAAACAGAAGTGATTGTCAGTCAAAAAGAAGAGAAACGCGCGTCGAGATAAGCAACATAAAAAAAATGAATAAAAATAACAAAAAATAAACCAGAAAAAGTAAGAAATTTAAAACCCTTTGGTGTCAAAGAGAAACTCATAAAAAACGTAAAGAAATTTTCTTGTGCCTTTCAGACGCTTTGCACAGCCACAGCCATACTATGTAGTGTGAACGCGCGACGGCATGCAACTCCCAATGGAGCCGCAGCAACGCACCCGAATTGAGTGGGCTAGCGCTGGGGAATGCACGACACAGGCATGCGTTGCAATGTGCAGCAGGGAGGAGACCATGGAAGTCGTTGTACCTACAGTAGAAAAAAAGTGTTTGCGCGCGCTGCATGACTCCTACACTTTGTAACAGATCACACCTCGGCTATGGCGGCTGTTGATTTTGTAAAGCCAACAGCGCGACGCACAGTGGGGCAAAAATGAAATTTACTATTCAAAAAGAACTAAAATTCTTCACGGATTTTCAAAGTTTTTTTGACTCAAAGTTAAGTTAACGATTTTGATAAAAAAAAAAACAAAGCGAATTATACGAATTTCTGATAACTGGAAATTTCGTTAGCCATTCAATATAAGTGGTATATCATATGACAGGCAATTGAATTTTCTATATTTAGTTGACAATTCATTTTCATTAAAAACACACGTTTTAGAGCAATTTTTATTTTCAAAAAATGTAAGATTTTGTCTACTCATTTCTTTAAAATAACATTTAAGAAGCTATGTACATTTAATTAATAACGCCTTGGGGTCACACACAAAATTTGGTTGTAATAAAGCGAGTTAAAAAAAAAAAACTATAAAAACAAAATGAATTTTAGGAAGTAGTTAGTCCCTTAAGCATAAAAAATTAATTATTTTTCATTTACAAAAAAAAAAAAATAAGAATCCGTCGAAAATTTCAGGAAATTTCGCTTTTGCACCACCGTGCGGCATGCGTGATTTGCTGCTGAGCTCTGGGCGCTGGGTTGTGTTTGTGGCAGCGCTGCAGTCTGTCCTGCTAACAGCTTTTATTGCTTGCGTTGCATTTTCATTTTCGGCGCTGTTTATGCTGTTTATTTTGTAAGTTTCTTTCTTATTCGTGCCAACTTTATGTGCCCTGCAAGTTGCAAGTTACAGCCAACCACAGGCAGCTGCATAGCTTTGCCGCACTTTTATTTTATTATTATTATTATTTTTTTTTTTATTTGCCCCAAATTTTTTCTTTTTATTTCTCAAAGTTTTCGCAATCGGCGGCAGCACTCCTTTTTCGTTTCGTTTTTTTGCGACTTTTTTAGGCTCATTTTCTGCAGATCTTTCCTTGGCTAAGCACACAAAAATAAGCGCAAAACTGGAACACACGTGTCAAAAATTGTGCAGGCGTTGCGAAAATTTTGTGCTCACTAAAAAAAATTTACGAAGGAGTTGCCAATAGATTTCGTACTTCTTCTCTTCAACTCGTTCATCGCGCTGCCACTTAGCTTGAACGCAAATGTGTACATATATTGTACGCGTAGTGGGTTGCCATATGCGCCCGCATTGCCATTGTTTATGAATATTTTTCGTTTCTATTATTGGCTTTTAGTTGGAGAAGAAATAAACTTAGCCATTTAAATTAATTGGTATTTATTGTGCCGGAATTCCTTTGCGGCTATAAAAATCAACACGATTTGCTTTTATAGCGCGCGTATTTCATTTGGCGATTTTTGTGCAAATTGCCGCAGAAACAAAAGTGAATTAATGAAATGCTTTTGTGCTGATTTCTTTTTTAGCTTTTTTGACAAACTTGCGATCTCAGAATGTGGTTTAGCGGCGGTTGTTGTACCCGTACTCGTACACCTACATACATACTTACTATACATAC
Source organism: Rhagoletis zephyria (assembly GCF_001687245.7). NCBI lineage: Eukaryota > Metazoa > Arthropoda > Insecta > Diptera > Tephritidae > Rhagoletis > Rhagoletis zephyria. Next base: position 173,559 of record NW_016157270.1, on the reverse strand, counting down.
ATATAAACATAAATTTAGTATCTGTTGGTATTTCATTTTATGGCTTATGTTTTGCATGACAATGCATAATTAATGAATGAAATAATGTTGTGTAGTTAAAATTAGGACGCCACTGTTGATCGTCGCTTTACAGGGTAGTTATGGCAACTATATTGAAAGCTCTTTACTGTCTTTGTTTGCCTTTTAGCAATAAGCTTTTTAAATATTAAATTAAATTTAAAAATATATATATATATATTTTTTTTAAAACAATAAAGACTACCAAATAAAAGAAAATTGAATAAATGAAAATAAAGCAAAAATAAATAAAAATATTTTTAAAACTTAAATGAAATTAAAAAAATTTATATTTTCTTTTTTAAAACAACAAAATCTAAAAATTAAAAGAAAATTAAATTAGCAACAGAGAATAATTAAATCAATAAGGAAGAAAATAGTACTTAGAAATTAAATTAAATTAAAACAAACTCTAAAAAGTAATAGAAAACTAAATAACAAAGACAAAAAATAAAAACATAGATTAAATTCTAAAAATTAAATGGAATAATAAAATTAATTTTTCTTTATTAAATAACAAATTCGTACAAAAAATAAAAAAAAATAAACAACTTAAGTAAATAAAATTATATTGAAAATATATATGTATGTATATAAATTTTTCATTTTAAAATAGTAAAAACTAATGAATAAAAAAATTTAATTATGTAAAAACAAGTTAATAAAAAATATAATGAAATTTCAAAAAAAATTTATTTGAAAAAATAAAATGAGATCCTAAAAATTAAATTAAGTAAAAATATGAAAAAAATTAAGTTAAAAAAGTATATATTTTTAAAACAAAATCTAAAAATTTAAAGAGACTTAAATCAAACAAGACAAACAAATTTAATAAGATCCTAGAAAATTACATAAAATAAAAAATTCAACAAGTTTATTGAGCTTTAGGCCGTTTTTAATGAACATTTTTGTAGGAAAACAATAATTTACATTTTGGTAGAAGTTATAGCTGCTAATTCGGAGATCACATCTCCTCATCAGACTTCTTCACTGGGTGCTTGTTCCTCCTGAGGTCGTCCTGCATTAACTTGGGCGCGTTGCTGAGGTTTTTTATTTGCACTGCTAATCGCCAATCTTGGCAAATGACGACGAATTACGTGAGGAAATGTTTCATAATCTAATCGGCGATGGGTTTACGAACTCTGAAAGTGCAATGTCGAAAAATTCAAATTATGACATAGGAAAATCCACTCTAGAGATATGCTCTGTATTACGTAAGCAACTTTGTTTAATACATATATATATATATAGACATAAATTTTTTGATAGTTGGCAACCCTCTTCAAAATTATTACTTCTGGTTAAGATTGCATTTAAATGCCTTTCAGTCCCCCGAACGCGTTGTAATATTTTAATCGATTTATATTTAAGTCCCAAAAATTTTAAGCGGGTGGCAACCCTATTAAATTTTTTTTTTATTTTTACCTCAAGTGGTGAAGCTGTCCTACAAAATGGTGTTTCAATTAATCAATTTGATGAAGTATTATGGAAGATATGGCGCTTTATTGACCAGATACAGTGCTTTCAGTTTTTAAAACCCCCTTTTTTAATAAATAACGTATTTTGAACTATTTTTCACATGCACTTGAGTTTCTACCCTTCAAAATGAGACATCATTCATTAAATTTGATAAAATATTAAAGGAGATATCGTTTGGTAACAGAAGAATACCTTTTAGAAATAAGTATATAGATTTTTCTTTCTCAGACAATGAAATCTTTTAACTGAAAGAAAATAAAAAAGAACAAATAAGGGGTATTCTTGAAGTCTTGCACGTTGCAGGGATTGCACGAAATGCAGAAATACTATTCCAAATTGGAAGGGGTACCCCATTGCAAATTGGTAGCATGCTTAGCTAGGAAAGGCTAGAAGAATATATTTTTTTGGTATACTTACGGATAGAGATTTTTTAAAGGTTTGTTGATTGCAGTGCTTCCTTGTAGACACACCACAGTCCATCATGTAGCCGTCGGTGGGAGACCACTCAGTTTCTTCTCCTTTCTCTCCTTGGCTACCATATAGTCTTTTGTCCTTCCACATTTCATTTCGTTAATGATTAATCCATGTCCGAAGTGTCTAGTCCCTTGTAGCCCTGACCCTCTGTGTTTGACTGCCGATTTCATAGGGGCTTCTTAGAGGTTAAGATCGATATAGGTGAGGTCGATAATAGTATTGAAAGCTTACGTAGGTCAGGATCTTACTGCATTTTTTACTCCTATTCAGGTTCTATGTGATAGGTGTTCGGACGTTGATTTTCCAGTTAAGTTTTCCGCCTTACACAACTGCAAGATAGATGGGGGACTTACGTGGAATCCCGCAGCCCTTAGTTAACTAAAGTATAGAGGGAGAAACGGGGCGATGAGCAGTAAAGGGCCGGTCAATATGCACCTTGATACTCACTTTCTGAGTAATCCAACACCGCGAAGGATCCGTTTTGAAGCAGCTATATGTACTTTGGAATTCTAAGCAACTCAGAGCTCATTCCGGTCCGAATTGATCACTGCACACCGTTGCTGGGACCAAGCGCATCTTTTATCATCCACATCCCAGGAAAGGTAGGATCAAGTGTCTTCTGCCAAGTTTAGCCTCCCGAAACAGGTCGTACCAAGCAGAGGTAGCCGCAATAGAAGAAGCTGACACCTATAAATATAATACATCCCAACAAGACATTGGTGAACACTTTAGGCAAATATTCTAACACATTTACACTTTTGTTTTTGTAGTATGGCATAAATGAGTAGTTTTACTATTAGTATTGAGGACTTTCTGATGACAACATTGAGAGAAAAGTACTAAATTTTTTCCCATGATCTGAACAAAATTGAATACTTTGATAAGCACTTTTGTAATTAGCAATAATGATAATATGAGCACTCATATGATACTCAGCTGGCTTGTAGAGATTTTATAGGGGTACATATGTATTCGAATAGCCAGATGGCAATCAGGACCAATCAAGCTTATTTGATACCTGTATGGTTGACGAGCAAGCATATATTATTAAGGAATTGCCTCCGACCAATGTAAATGGTGGGGTCTCCACAGGCTACGTGTGGCCTGATCTGCACCAACACCGGATTGAAACTCATGAAGAGGCATCTTTTATTGGAAAGGAATAATTGGTACACTCAGGCGAAGAGAGTTACTGTAAAGCAATGGAAAACGAGAGGTTTGACTACGACTGAGTTAATATTTTGGTGGAAATGTGAAGTCAATCCTTCATCCGAGTTATAAGGTTTATATAAGTTATACTTTTCGGGTTCCGAATAAATAATAACACTACCTACTATGTAGGTTTGATATCTATTTTGATCGTAACTTTATTTGCTCCGCATATGCGGTAGTAACGAGCTAAGAGCCTGGCAAAAGACTGAATATTAGAATTAAGACAAAGCTTACTCTACCCTACTTAATCCCAACTGTAGCAGAGACTGTAGTAGTTGATATCTTTGGTGTTGTTGTTGTTCCAGCGACTGTAGTTTTAGGTGGATCGCCAATTCGCTATTGCTAGTGCTTTCGTTGTTGTTGTGGTTGCAGCGACTGCAGTTGCAGGTGGATCGCTACTCCGTTACTGCCGTTGTTTTCATTTTTGTCACGCGCATATTTGCAGACATAGCGTCAGCATTTCACATGAGAACGGAATGTTTCCCATGAGCGCGTTAGCAGGTGTTAACTTATACAAATGAAGTCGAGAGATTTCTCACCCGGGTATTCTGGATCGCAGAGCCAAGACCTCGTACGGCGCCGTATCAATGAGAGATTAAACGCGACCATTAGAAGTTATCCTCGATTCATGTGATCAAGATCTTGCCGGGAGCATATCATACTGCTCACGCTTGCGCAGAAAACCTAAAGTTCTACTTAAAAGCACATACAGGACTGCCAGCTCCGTTGACCAAGATATTTACATACAAAGGTAAGAGCTTGAATGCGATTCTTAGTAAAATTTTATAAATCAACAAATTTTGCGTGACTTTTCTGCTAAAAAATGGAGCATAAATAAGGAAAATACCGTTGCTTTGCTAAATGTATAATTATGTAGAGATATTTAGTGCGGCCATAAAAGCTTCGTATGCTCGCATAGTGGCTATTAGACATGGAATATAACGTGATCGTTATGCTCTAGAACGTATGGAAGAAGAAACAGCAGCACCAGCAACCACACACAAATGCCATAAAGCATAGATAAATAGAGGAGAAAAGGAAAAGAAGCAGATGTTATTGGAAAAAATAGAAGACGCAAAAGTGGACTTAAATTACAATTAAAGCAAGCAAATGGCGTTGCTAATAACATATTTTGAAGTACATACATACATACATACATATTACCTGCAAAGCGAAATTAAGTCGAAGAATAAGAAGAAGTTAAATATTGAACCGGAACAACTCACGAACGGATGGATGAATGTAATGGAAAGCTGAATGAGTGTAGGCAACAAAAAAAAACCTAAAAAAACGGGCAATAAAATATGGAAGCGGCGCAAAAAAAGGCAGTGATTTGTTGATTGTGCATTTCAGCACATTTTCCAACACTGCATTTTTTTGCACACCAAATCAACCGAATTTTCGTATGCAACACCAACAATGAGCAGTCTACAAAATCCAAGGAGCAGAGTCAGCCGGCGTGTAGCAGAGCAACACAGCAGTCCGGCAGCCAACGCATTCGCCACAAAAACTGTCCAAACTATCAGATGCAATATTGAGATATGCCAGTCATGGTCGCGATTGCCAGATACACTCGTACAAACCTTAGGAAACATACACAAGTATGCATTCGCACGTACATATGTACATACATATCGTACGTATTTATGCATCTCCAGGCACAATTGTACTCTCGAAGAAATCGTAGAAACGCAGCATAACAAAAACGTTACAAGAATAAAATAATAATAAAAAAATAAAAAATTAAGAAAAAAATGAGAACGAAAAATAAATGAAATAGAAAGAAAAAATCAAGTTTCGATGCAATGAAAAGACAAACAGAGAGTGAGAAAGAGCGTGAATTCTCGAGCATAAATCTGTTCGTACCAGTGAAGGGCAAACGGAGAGACTTGGGTACCCCACTCACTCACAATTCTACCCACAATCAAACGGACAGTCGCACCACGCACACTTCCTATGCTTTGCTCATGCTCACTTCAAGTTGGAAAACAATTTATTAACGACCAAACAATACTACAAAAGCGTATAAGCTGCATATATTCATAAGCCCCTAGTAGCTACATATATGTATGTATGTTCGATTCCGTGAGCTCTACTTACTATGTATACTCGCATTCATATTCTCGCACTCACTGACTTATCAGTTGTCGTAAATCTGTTTTATATTTTTGCTCTCCTTCTATGCTTTGTTGTTGTTTGGGGACGCAGTAATATTGGTGTTTTGCTGAAAACTTGTTTGCCAAAGAGAGCACATATGTACTCCACTTACTCCACTTGCTCTCTAAAACATAAACACAATTTTCAGCCAGCACAGGCTCTCATCCTGGCCATTGGTACGGTACATGGGAAAAAAATTTATGATTGATGTATCAAATTTGAGAAGAACTGCCATCATAGAGAATGCGAATTTTTCGCGACTTCGGATATCATCTGTTACACAGGCCCGCGAAAATTTCTCCCTTAAACAAACTAATTAGCCACTTATTACGGGCGTTAACTTCGAATTCCTAAAAGTCTTTCTGGCCGACTTAGCCTTGAGGATATTTTAAACCAATACTGTTGTTTTTTAAGTAAAAAATTTGTTTTAAAATGATTAATTTCGTTTTTTTTCATGAAAATGGTTAAAACTGACTTTCTTGCATAGGCCTCTAAGTTCTTGAAATTAGTGGTCACATAATTAGTTTTTTTCAAGCTTTAGTGTTGTGACTATCCCACAGGTAAAAACTCGTAGTTCTAAAATTCTGAGTATATGTATAAATTTGATAAGCAAAATAACTTTTTAAAATCAAAACCATTCTTTTTTGTTTATATTTCTCTGAAACCATGTGGAAATAAGACTGATTTTAACTTCGTAGTTTTTAAATGTTTATTTGAGGTTTTAACAATTTTTACAAATTTGAGGTACCCTGTCAAATATAACCGGAAAGCTGTTACTTTTGAACGATAAGCTTTCCACAAAAACAAAACTTTTCCTGATATAAAACTTTTAGATTTTTAGCTTGCCGTAAACATTTTTCGACACTGAAAGGGTTAGGGATAATTTTAACTAATACTATTTGTTTTTTAAGAAAAAGTTTAATTTTAGTTTGATTAATTTCTAGATTTTCATAGAAATGATTTAAAAGTCTAAAATCGTTCAGCAGCACAATCGATAAACAAACATAGATCGCTACCTAAATGTGGAAAGGTGCCAAGTCCTTTTTTCCAAATTTAGTTTATGATGCGGAAAGGCAGGTAAGACGAAACTACATCGATTTTTGGTTTTCCTGAACAATTTCGAAAAATGGACTTGTCACCTTTTCACCCTTAGGTGACGAAATATTTTTTGGTACAGCTAGGCAACGATCAAGGCAATAAAATGGAACGGTTATGTTCCCTCTTCCCTTTTCTGGAATGCGTTTGTAAACGACCTTCTGGAGAAACTGGAGAATTTGGGCTGTCGGGTGATCGCCTATACAGATGATGCGACACATATGAACGATTTCTAAATACCCTTTTCGGTTTGACTCAAGGTCACCTTGGTAACTAAGTGGGCGGCCAAATGCGGACTCGCAGTTAACTCCAGTAAGAACTGGTCTTGTTTACTAGAATATACGTGGTCCTCTGATGTGGTTCTTCCCTCGATCGGGGTGTCCGTCTGCAACTCTCCGGGAGGGTGAAGAGCTGATATTGGAAAAAAGCTGTCGTGGAAGCTTTACATTGAGAAAGGGGCAAGAAAGTCGTTTAAACTGCACCACAAAATGTATCGCTGTAACTCTTCAGAAATGGAAGATAGAGGAATAAAAAATCTCCGGCTACCCAGTGCAGTATAGGTACGGTGACCATCCGTTCTGTTTTTTGCAGGACCGTACTGTTTTTCAAAGGTCGGTCCTGCGTAGTTTTTCAAACCTGAAAACCCTGAAAATGTACTGATTTTTTCCAAGTGTTCTGCATTTGTCCCGCATTTTATTCGTTATTTTAAAATTATCGGACAATGGATGGATTTTTTCAAAAAAGTGTTTTTTTGGGTACTTTTCGTAGCTTTTCTTCAATATCTCATGAAAAAATCTCCCAATCAACGTCAGCGACTTACAGCTCGAAGGGTGTTGATGTGCCTCTTACCAAAATATATAACTTGTGGCGACTTCAATGAGAATTATTAGTGCTACAGGCGACCATTTGCATTTTGTCGTCAAAGTCGAAAAAAGTGAGAGTTTCAATCAAATACGCAGTTTTATTTGATTATTTTTTTCATTAGTTTAAAAATTCGATAAATAATGTATATCATTACAGTAAATTTTTAGCCAAAGATAATGAAAATCGGATTAGAAATGTAGATGCTATGAAGCGCAATCTGCACAAATTATATATTTTTGTAAAGGGCACATAAATACCTTTGTAACTCGTTGTTTACGTCGACTCATAAGGTCGATTTTTGACAAATAACTGCGAAAAGTGCCAAAAAACAAAAAACAAAAAAAGGGTATTGTTTTCGTTTTGAATGACTCAAAATTTGTCTATAAAATAATCTTTTAAAGATTTTCACTTTTCGTGTAAGCTATTGTTAACCGACTTCCAAAAAAGGAGGAGGTTATCTGTTCGTCGGAATATATTTATATTTTTTTTTTTATGTATGTTACCGCATAACTTTGCACCACGTCAACCGATTTCAATAATTTTTTTTGCAACGGAAAGGTAGTGTCTCAGAGGTGGTCCCATACTAAATTGGTTTAGATCATTGGATCATGAAATATATAGATATAACTATATATATTTTTTTTAAGTCGGTTTTTTTTTGCTAAAAATTACTTGTAATTATAATGTGTTTTACTATACTTTTATAAATATTCATGTAAAACAAGATTAATATCGATGAAGAAAACGTGATTCGTTTTTAAAGTTTAAAATGTATTAAGAATTTAGAATCATAAATACTCTTTTGATATTTTTATACTACGTAAATATATGTAGGCATATTTTTGAAAAATTGTCCTTCATTTTGAATCCATATTTATGGTCACCGTAAGTATAGGATAATAGCACTCTACTGGAGGATGGAACTATGACCGCGTGAAAATATTTTGCTTTAGTTAACTTATACACAAGTTATATGAAATGTCACAATATGGATGTCAAATGAAAGAGTGTTAAGAAATTTTTAGTTTGAATAGCACGAATATTTTTGAGGCATTAAAAAGTTAAATTCAATTTATTTACTAAGTTAAATGAATTAGTAAAATATGGGTATCAAAGGGGGCTAGAAAAATCTTTATTTCCGAACAACATGCTTAAAAAATCAAATTCAACTTAGTTCGTCAGTTAATTGAAAAACATGTGTTTCACAATGTCAGACGAAAGAGTTTTAAGAAGGTTTTAGTTGAAAAGTACTTTCAAAAATTATTTCGATAATATTTCCATAAATAAATAAAATATATCCACCTGTTGGAAAAGTCGAATTTAGTTAACTTATACACAATTTTTATGGAATTTTAAGATATGGGTGTCAATCGAAACAGATTAACGGTTAATGAGTTCAAAAATATCTTTAATTAGGCTGGCCACCTTTTCGAAAAGTCATGTAGATGGACATGTATTATATGTTATATGTATGTATATCATACGAGGCAATTTTTGTGATAGTCATAAGATTTGCACTGTTCTTTCGAACTCAGAATGGCTGCGCGGATTTACAGGAAATATGGCACTGGGATCGTTAATAACTGTGACTAACATTGGGAATATTTTTTAGGTTTTTAAAATTAAATTTTGGGCGTTTTAACGCCCTGCGGGTTCACTAGTAATTAGTTATTTAGTTAAGCATCTGAGTGTAGCAGAACAGGAGGCAGTGCAATCTTAAAGATCTAACGCAGTATGCCCAAGATGCCTTCGGCTTGCTTAATGAATCCTAAAAAGATAAAATTATTTTCTGCTGTGTATCTTTTTTGTTTTTCAATATTCGCTATGCCTCCCACATTTTAGGGGAGCATCCATGCTAACCTCTCTGTCGCTCTCCACCGTTCATTATGTATATGTATGGATGGAGCTCTCTGTAATGAATAACCGAATTTGGCGCATTGAACCGACCGGCCTAGCCGACTTCTCGTGCACGTACACTCTACCACATGCATAGAATGCTATGCTCCACTGTTGTTCTGGCTTTGTCGCCCATATTTTCTCTCTACGTTTTATGTATAAAATAAAATAAAAATATAAAACAAGGAATAGTTTTACTGTGTTTGTGGTTGTGGTGGTGTTGCTGCTGCTGCTGCTGTTGATGAGAATTCGGTTTGTTATGATGAGATTGCTGCCTGTTGCATTCAGTACCTGATATGTCCTACGTGTGATGTGACGTATCTACCGGTCGTTTCGAAAAAGTAGTCGCACAACAGTCGTGTACGGTTTACTACATAAATTGTTGATTACAGAGTCGGTTTAGAAAATTTTGCATAGAAGTGTTTAGAATTTACAAAGTGTGCTTTGTTTGATTAAAACATAAGTGCATGAAAAAACGCGTGTGTTTATAAATAAAGCGAAATATGTAAATAAAATTGCGCATGCAGTGTTGAAAAAATCTTAAAGCAGATTTTTTAGACAAATCTAAACGAAGCATATTTTCGATTATTTATTGAGTCTTGGCGTGCTATGTACATATATTTATTTGCTGGCAGCGGAAATAGTAAATAAATGTTTATTATCTATTTATAAATAACTAAAGCTGTACTGTTTACAAAAATTTGCTTCGTTCGCTTAGGTACCTCCGTGGGAGTGTTTGTGCGTAAAGCGGAAATAAAGTAGTGCCAGGAATTTTTTTTTATCTGCCTGATATGAAAAGTACTCAGCTAGCAGTGTTTTTGTAAGCTTTTTTTTAAAGCTGCGACATTTTTAAGTGTTTATCAGTGCGCAACAAAAACAACAATAAATTTAAATAAAAAAACGGAGCTCGAGTAAATATGTAATGAGTATTTAAATATAAACGTAGACGAAAATACGGAAAAAAGCACAAACAATATTTTTTCCAAGGCATTTGAGCTCACATTTCAAAACACATCAATCACTTTAAACTGCATTGTACATACATTCTAAAATCGAGAGTGTGAAAAGGAAATACTTTTGTGGCTAAAGACTAAACAAAAGTTGGTAGCGTAGAGTTTTGAAGGAAAAACAAAACGCTTATTGCAACAACGCACTGCACACAGTCCAACAGCAGCGCGCGCTCACTTACAGTGGCAGCCATACCGCAGACGCGAGTTCACATTGTCCTTTTACGACGCATTCAGCTACACTCGGGATTAAATTTCACCTGATTTGTATCGCCACCTTTCGCCTATAATTAAACTCAACGTGATCACGCGCTCGCTCACACCACGCTACATAGCGCATTGAAAGAACAACAACAACGAAAAAAAAGAAACGTAAAAAAACCACAACAACTCAAATCGCTGTCATCCTTTGCGAACATCCATCAGTCGCAAACGCTTCAAACAGCGTTGGAGCTGTGAAAAAAAAACAAAACATCCATTCGTAGCGGAAAAAGCAACTTAAGCTTTAAGTTTGGCAAAGAAGTGTGCAAAAAGAAAGAGAAAAAACGCACAACAACAACAACAGCAATAAGCCCAAGGATAAAGGAGGTAGTCGTTATGGCATAAAAAAGATTCGCGCAAAAGACCCATAATTTTGTAGACGCCATTCAACCGCCGACCTTCCAACGCCGCACCTCCGCACACTCCCGCAACACCAACGTCGTGCAGTCACAGCCGCCGACGTCAGCCACTTGAAGCCGGCGACCTTTTCGTTAGCCGCTTAACCGCCTGTACCTTTTGTGAGGCGCACACACACCATACACTCGGAGAGCTCTAAATACACCTTTTGTGTGAAGCAGCTAGTCCAGAGCCAGTGGTGATCTGCGCGTTCGTTCCAAACGATCATTCTTACTACAACAAAAACAAGAAGAAGTACGTCTACGTTGTCGCCAGCCTGCCTGATCGCTAGCTTGGAGCTGTTGCTGTGATTACAACTGACTGCCTGACTGGCTATTGTTGATCACTTTAAGCTGCCGGAGCAGAAATTGCTTTGCTGGATCTCCTTGCCTTGGACGACGACGACGACGTCCCAGCACACGGACAAACAGACAGACAGACATTTATTTATGAGCGCAGCTCTTGTATTTTAAACGGTGGCGACGACGACGATTTTCCTTGCCGCGCGCCTGCAACTATTCTACAAGCTATAAAAACAAAAACATAATAAAAAAACAACAAAAGAACAATATATTCTTCCATGCCACATCATACGACGTGCATAAGTGTTATTGTCCAACCAGTTGTTCTCGGCGAGATTTGCTCGCGAGCCTGGTGCTAGTTTTTATTGTTGCATTTAGTGTTTCAGGCTGTTCTGCGAAGGTGCAGCAGCCAGCCTAGTGGCATAACAAAACAAAGCGTGAAGTAAGAACGGAGAATTAGAGAGGTCTTTAGAACCTTTGTTGTTGTTGTTGAATATTCTTCATAAAAGATTTTAAAGGCTCTAGTAGTTACAGCCTACTTGCCTGTTGAAGGTAGCACAAAAAAGGAAACGTAACAGCAAAAGGAGAAGCAGAAGGAGAAAGAGAATCAGCAGCCGCAGTCGACAGTCATGGCGCCGAAATCCAGAAAGAAGAAGGCACACGGTAAATAATAATAATAAATTTTAATCTGTTTTTATGCGCTTTTCGTTCGATATGTTGTTGTGTTGTCTTGTTTTCCATTTAAATTTTTTTTTCGTTATTTATTCTCATGTTCAATTTTTGGGTTCCCTTTGCCGATTCTTACCTTTTTGTTTTTGAGTATTTTACCTTTTGACTTACTTTTATTTGCGTCTGTTTGTTTTAATGAGTTTTTTTTTCGAGTGTGTTTCGTTATTGTCATTTCATATTTCGTTTATGATTATGAGATTCCTGAATAACTACACGAAATGCACAAATTGACAATATTTATTGTTCTTGTTCTCCTTTTATTTGGAGTTGATTGATTGGAGCTGATTGTTGTGGCAATTTTGGCAGATATTTTTGAAAAATAGTTTTGAGTGGATATGAAGGTTTGAAAACTTATTTCGAGTTATTGGTATGGAAATTTGTGGGAAGAAATTTTTTGTCTTAAAAACTAAAAAAAAAGTTGTTTGTAGTTAGCTTTATTTTTGACAATTTCTAGGATAAATTATCTTAGCAGGGTCGAAAGGGGTACATACATACATAAGTGTCACCCCAGATTCGGAAACAAAAAATCAAAATTTGCCTTCGAATCGACCTTTTTTATTTGCTCGCAAGATGGTATGGTCTAGTGTTGCTATACTTATATTTGACACTACAACCGCTTGTCAGTTTGGTTCAGGCTAAAAAACTTCACCAATTGACTATCTCCTTTGTGTAGTTACGCCAGTTATTCGCGCGGAGAGCGCACTGACTGGTCCTTCTGCACTCTGATCTGATAGTTCTTAACACATTGAGTGCCAGGCGAATTTGTCGAAAATCTTCACCGGATCCCGAGCAGGTTTTTATCAAACACAAAATGTATCTCAGAGCTTTTAAGTATATCAGAGTTTTATTAGTAGTCACTCCAATGTGTGTTAAATATTTTACAGAAAAAGTAAAATTGTCTCACTCACTCACTGTTTTGCTTTTTAAAACAATGAAATAAACAAAATTAAGAAAATAAAATAAAAAAATAAAATATAATAAGTTCCTAAAACTAAATTAAATGAAAAAAAGATATTTCTTTTTAAAACAAAATCTAAAATTGAATTTGAAAAAAAAAATTGAAATAAAATTAAAAAAAAGAAAAATTAAATAGGTTTATAAAGATGAAATGAAATTCAAAATATATTTTTTATTGTTAAAAAAATAAAATCAAAGAAGGAATTTTTAAGCAAAATACAAAAAACAAAATTTAAGAATGTCGTTAATTTCTTCATGATCCAATGATCGGATATAAACCAAATTAGTAAGGTACCACCTATGAGGTACCACCTTTCCTCTAACGAATTTATAACCTTCTCCTTTTTTTAAGTCGGTTAAAAAGAAGAATAAATAAATTTAAAAGGAGAAAAAACTCATAAAATAAGGATAAAAATTAAATAAATCAAAAAATTTTGTTTTTGTATCCAAAACAATAAAATCTAAAAATTAGAAGAAAATTAACCCTCTACCGCATACGAAGCCAAATATGTTGTCACCGCTTATTAATTTTTTCCCACCCAAGGAGTGTTATAAAAATTTATCAAACTAATGAAACGCGTTGAGAATTTATCTACGAATAACGGACCATAATTGGTTTGCCTATTAGCTAAATGACATAACCCCACTTTTGTGTGAGTGGAACTCAACTTCAAAAGAGAAAAACTAATGAAAAACACCAGTTCTTGTAAAAAAAAAATATTTTCTTGATTCACACATCCTCTTTTGGGTCAGTCAATAATTAAATTGTGTCTATTGCTTGAAAAAGCACTTTGCTTTTGCTGTAAATTTTTCTTGAAGAAAAAAATATACGAGCAATTTTTTCTTGAGAGGTGCAAACTGATTTAAGAAATTTTGATGGAAGAAAAGTTCTTTTCCACTACTTGTGCGTCATTTTATATAAAGTTTTTGCCATTCTTGGGAGCTGGAAACAGCGCTTTACTCCAAAAATTATCAATAAGCGAGGGATCAATAAAATTCCTCGAAAAACTAAAAGAAATTTATCAACATTGTGGCCCGCGATTTCCGCTTGAATGCGAGGGACGACATCCTCATTTCCAATAACTGAGAGTTTACTCTATGAATATGACATTGGTTTCGTTCGTATATCTGCACACAAAATTCTACTACTTAGTACCTACTCCTACTAAATTCCAGTACTCTATCACAAATTCTTCCAAAGATGTGCATAATGAAAGTTTCTGTTTGTATGTATAAGAGCTGTCACGTCCCATATATAGAAATTATTTTAAGCCTGTCACCATCGCCGGAAAGTCAGCAGTAGCTGTGCCAAATTTGCGTATGATCGGTCAAGCGGATTAGGACACGACTGCGAACATACAAACATACATAAGTACATAGTATTCAAGAAGGGCATTGTAAAAAGTACGAAAATGCTGGATAACCCTGAAGTATAAAGTAAAATTTTTAATTAAATTGAGTATATTGAACTTCAAAAAGAAACACATAAGAACTATTTATGTAGTTTATAAACAGTATGCATACTATGTACATACTTTGGCCATAAGAGATAATCTTCTTTTTTTAAACACTTTGTTGGAAAATCCATCAGCCCATCAGCTGCTAGTAATCTGGTGAACCACCGGTGAATGTTAAATTAAATTAAAACCCATAAAGTTTTTGGGGAAAGGCAAAATGTAGTAAACTAAAGAGGCAAATAAAAATAAATTATTAGCTTCAAGCATTTGAAATGCAATAAAAAATAGAAAGGGAATCACAAAGGAAAGAAAAGAAAGGAAAATACGTGTATGTACTTTTATGTATGTAAAGTGTGTATGCATGATTGTATAGAATATGGTAATTTAGAATGAAAGGAGAAAAATATACACAAATATGTACATTAGGGTGATCCCCGAAATGGTATAGAATTCTTGAAAAACAATATTTTTCGATCGGAAAACTCCGTTTTAGGAGACTTCTAACAATACTACTAAAAAATCGTTAGTATTAAAAAATGGTTAAATAAATAATTGGCTATTATTTGGAAGTCTTCTGAAGAGAAACATAGTTTTCCGATCGAAAAATATGAATTTTCAGGAATCCTATACCATTTCTAAGAAATATTTTTTTGAAACATAAAATAAAACTTTGAGCGCCTTGAGCGACCTCTAAGTATTATTTGATTTCAAAAAAAAAAAAAAAAAAAATCCTAGGTGGTGCGAGCATTTAAATCCCGACTTAACTTTTTTGGGGGGCACCCTAGTGTACATACATATATTCAAAACAAATGCACAATCAACGATCATTTGAACTGACAGCGCGCTTAATTCGTTTCAAACTTCGGCTTTTCATGCACAGTAATACATACATACATATGTACATACATAGTACTTATTTAAATTTACTTCTACAATACAACAACCTATGCTTACTTAGTACTATACGAGTGCCATTCAAAATCTTTAATCTCGATTTGTTATAGTCGTGCCGAGCATAGAGTCCAAAATGAAAAGGTTTAGCCGAACTAGCAGTGGGCTTTTAATAATGCCTTTAATTCTTTTATTTATTATTTCTTTTTTACCTTTTCTTCATTATTTCGAGCTGTGTAACCAATTGTCTGTGGTATCGAAAAAATTGCTTTAGATTTTTCATGCTCATGTACAGATGTGTGTTGGTATTTAATGATTTTTTATAGCACTCATGTGTGATGTTGTTAGAGGTCGTTTTAACATTCTGTAGGTGAGGTGAGTTGAGTGAGCTTGAGAGAGACGTTGAACAAAGAGCGTGTGGATCAGACTCTGATCATGAGAGTTCGATTGTGTGAGTTACAGTATGCAAAATAGTAACTGATGGGGTTCCTAGAAGTAAGAGAAGGCATAGTATGGGAAGACATATGGTTGTTTCAAAATACCAAATTCTACAGACATTTTCGGTCTAAGACGATTTCTATTACCTATACATACATGGTAATACTATGCCGATTCTAATAATTTTTTCCCAATATTATGACGACAGGAGCGACTGAGGTTCTTCGAGAGGTCAACTTTTTTGTGATGCATGGCTCTACTCTGCCAGTTCCAAGCACACCCCCTGCCATTCTATGTATTCCTGGTTAGGGTTGCTAGATACAAATCGGCCCATGGCTGGACATTGGAACAAAACTGCTGAACTCTTTTCTTTTAGCTGAAAGAGAACCATATTTTTTTTATATTTACGGTAGAAATACTTTCAGAGCTAGAGCTGATTTGGCGATGCCAGTATATCCCGAATTTATTAAGATATGACTTTTGAATGTAGATTCGGATATCTATATGCATATCAAAGAGCACCAACGCAACTAATTTCAAATTTGAGTATGTACGTTATAAAATATATTGCTGTGAAGTGCACAGATGCTTTTTCGTAATTAAGGAGGAAAAAAAATATTTTGTGTTCCGTCTGATGGTAATTGAACCCGGACCCTGTTGGCGGCAACCAATTGTATCAAGCGTCTTTGCACACTCAGCTACAGCCATACATGTAAATGTGTTTTCAAACCATTTCGGGAATAGTTCACGACTAGTTTAGGATCATTTTGGGACTAGTTCTGGGTCATTTTGAGACAATTTCAGGGACATTTCGGGCCGTTCACGACTATTTCAGAGCAATTTTGATACTCTTTCTCTGGGATCCTCGATTTTATCAGCTTTCATGATTCGTCGGTTTCGCCAAACCATTTGGATTTTTCGATGAATGTATTTTGGAGATCTTCCTAAGATTTTGGATGGAAAGACTCCCGGGTGTGTCATGCCTTATTCGTGCCAATGCTGGGCATTCTTACTTTCCTCAAGGTTACAGCCATGGTTTTTTGCAGGTTTGAAGATTGTTCTAACGTTTATCAGTCATACATGCGAACTGCAGCTGCCGTTTCTTTTTGTTAAGTACGAGTGGACAGTTTATTGTCTATGTTTCATATTCATCAAAAGATGTACCGGCCTTAGCCAACTCATCAGCCCTCTCATTTCCATGTATGTTCGTACGGCTGGGAACCCAGATGAGAGCGATATCTAGTTCTGGACTAGTTCAGAAACATTTTGGGAATAGTGCGGGATCATTTTGGGGCTAGTAAGAGCTCATTTAGGGACCATTTCAACATTTGTCTTAGATCATTTCGGGAAAACCTCACAACTATTTCAGAACCAGATAAAAGAGCAAATTTCTCTATTCATTTCTACGACTTCTATTCCTAGGTTTCTTTAATGCCATTAATTTCACTATCTTAAACCCAATGCGATTCGATAAAGTATTACAGCGATAATTTTTTTTTCACAATCACTCACATTCGTAAATTAATGCGTACAAAAGTTGCCATTGTCAAAAGCCTAAAGAAAGTGTCATTTGATACCACAAAATATCACACAAATCAAGCCAACTACGTAGATATTTCAGATTTTTTTTTTTTTATGCTATGAATGCCTTTGAATTACCTACTCCCTTGCTATACCAACGAACAAGTGTGTGTTACTACTTATGTAGTTTGTGAAGTTATTTTGTCCTTTCCCAACATTTACTACAAAAGTACATACATACACACGTTTTGATGTAGCCTCTTATAAAGTGGCATTTCTTGTACTTATTTGTATGTTACTCATGTTACACACGCTTGCTTGATCAGTGCGACCGATCGCTAGTTTGCTCGCCAGCCATTGAGCTACGTACATAGACTCAGCGCGCGCGCGTAGAGAGATTGTACGATTTGATAAATTGAAATGCGTGTTTTTTTATAACGAACACATCCTGTTCTCCAAGCGTTGCGCGTTATATTCTATTCTATTCTATCTAAGTATTATTCAAACGTTGTGTAGTTATGCGGTTTTATGTATACATTGAGAATTTGTAATTTATCTTCTATGTACATATTTCGCTTTTCAGAGTGGCAGGACGTATTTGGAGCCATGTTCTTTCTACATGCATAGCGCTTTAACGTTGAAGAGAAGAAAGTATTTTCATATTATTGATAATCTTTAGACTCACATTTCCATGACCTTTTGAATCTGAAATTATCCTTTATCCACAGTGACAGTCGCCGAAACTCGCAGATCGCAAAGATAATCTTCAAATCAACTTTAGACGTACTTAGTGAAGGAATCTTAACGAAAATTTCCTATAGTTGTTCCTGGGTTTCTCAACGCTATATTTCAAGGCATGACGTACTTTTATCGCCATTTCTCTTTTAAATTTAAATTTAGGAACCGATACAAGTTACACCTAGACACAGAGATCTGGGATTGAGTGTATGTAGTTTGACATATAAAACTGCGTAATTTTTGGTTGAATTCGAAAGCCGGCGCGCATAGATAGTTCGTGTTCTAACGCGAAGACATAAATAGTTGTCCGTTGTAAATGTTCTCTGTGCGTGAGTGTCGGGAGGAGGCTTATCTCCCTAAACGGCATTTCGTTGGCGATAAAGGAGGTCCAAAAAATGCCATGTCTGTTATCTCTGCCAGACCGGTGAAGTAGTGATGCTTGAGTCGCCTCGCTTGCAAAGCTAGAAATCGACACAGAAAGTACTCAATGTATTTCTCCTCTGTTCCATCGCTACTGCGTCTGCAGAGGAAACTCATTGGCATTCGCAAATATTGAAGAATTCTCACCGCGAATCTGTTTAATTTCACAAGGTATTTCATTCCTTTCATTTGCCTTTTCGGCTGTAACCATATGCTATTCAGCAGAAAAGTAACTACATGGCTGCTTGCTCTATAGAATATATTTCGGCTTGGAATACACTGCAGTCGTTTGGCTGACGAAAAGACAAACTGTTTGCAATTTTGAGTCGGTCATAGATGCCTTGCTCTCTTGAATCATCAACTTTTTATATCAAATGCTTTTTAAAGACACATTGAATCTATTTAAAATTTTATGAAATGAAGAGATCTACAGTTTTACGCCGCCTACGAATGCAGGTTTCTAATTTCTAATTTTGAATTGCTCGTTGAATGTAATAAGATTTAGTTTACTGACCTAACTACTTTAGTTATGTATTTTTTTTGTACTATATAAATATTATGCCATTTTTTCACAAGCATCTACTCACTTTGTTAAATTTAAGCGTCAAAGGAACCCCTACTAATACTCACGCAGTTTTCTCTAACCTGCTGATCCAATTAAAGCAGTTACAAAACAAGTTGCTTCAGTTAAAATGTTTAACAATGTTTGTTTTTAAATGCAAATGAATCCAGAAAATAAACTTTATATCTACATACATAAGTTCTCACTGCTGTCTGCTTTTCAATAACTATAGGTATTATATGCACTCGCATAATTTGTAGCACTGTTTCTGTTCTTTTTACATTTAGTTATGTGATTTCAAAACAAAGCAAAGTAAAAAAAGCTATAAAGGTGTTTTCGAATTGTGTCATAAATGCGCCACAGGTGGCAACAAGCGACTCTCCCTCCCTCTCTCTCGCTGGCAACCTGCCTTTTTTTTTTGTTCATCTCACGATTCATCTGTTCACCGCAGGTATCAATTGTTAAATACAAATCTGACAGCTGTGTACACCTATGAAGCTGTGATTTTTACATTATTTACAATTTAATGCTTGTTGCTGTTTTACAAAATGATACCCACACAGTATGTGTAAAGTGAAATTACAAATTACAGAAACGAAGAAGAAAACTAACAAAAATCTGTTCTGAATTGTCTCCGCAGACTTTTATGTGAGACATCTTTTAATTTATGACTGTTTTGTGTTGCAAGGGGAATTGTGTAGAAATGTTATTATGTAGCTGAGAAAATTTCAACCGTATATACTGTTCAGAAATTATTTTGGTAAATGATGCAAAAGTACGTACATGAGACCGCACAGTGGTCTGAGTGGCAATGTTTTACGCGAAATACTTAGGCATATTTTAAAACTGTGATAAATTAGCCGGAATAAAGTTGTTTTTATTCAGAAATGTCCAACGAACTCAAAAGTGATTAGTATTTTCAATAGTATCTGCTGAGCAAGCGGTTGGATCCGCTTAATTCAATAAATCCAATCGTGGCACGTTTTTTAATTTTTATTTTTTTTTTGCGGAAACTTTCAATTGTAACATTAATTGCTGATTTGGTGTTACTTCTCAAACATGTAAAATTACGATTTTATATGAAATATTACATACTAAAATTTTGTTGCTTAATTATCAATACGCTAGTAACACGGTTCAAGGAATATTTGTTTTTTCAAAAAGCTACAACTATTGAGTAGGGCCGAGTAGAAGACCAACTTTAGCAGTTGTTCCAAGTAACGTAAAATTTATTAAAATATTAAGAATTGATGCAATTTATTCTATATTTAACATCATAACATCATAATTTATAGGAGTTGCGTTAACAAAACTGAAGTCAATTTTCAAAATTTCAAAATAGCGAATACAATATGGCCTCCAAGAATTTAAAGAATTATTGAAATTTCACGAAATTTGGTATTTCGAAGTTCTTAAGTTCGCTTATTGCAAATTTCAAACTAGTTTTTGAAAATTTAAAATGCAAAATCCAATATGGCGTCCAAAATTTCCAAAAATTCAAACCTGCAAAACTTTATTTAAAAATGAGAAAACTGAAGGTTTTGAAAGAACGAATTTTGTATAAAATTAAAAAAAAAAAAAAATCTTAAAATCCCTATTGGGGGGGCCTAGGTCAAATTGTTTGGGCTGCACATATAGCAGACGGCCCCAACACTGTCCTGCATTTATAAATATAATTACTTTTATTATTTTATAATTTCATTTTAAATATATTCCCTCGAATACAATAAATCACCAATTTTGCTAAACAAATGTATTGTGTTACTCAACAGAGAATCACAGTTAATTTGACAGTTGTCCACCGAAAAAGCTTGAATGTGATACAGAACTCGACAGCAGTAAGCCTTAAAACAAACTAGTATTTTTAATTCTTGGGAAATTTTCCTAATTTCTAAAAAATTTTACAGCCCGTTCGACAACTATAAACTCTTAAGGTTTTATTTTGACGTAAAATTCGTGACTAGCATAACAACAATCTTACGATCCTGCAGATTTTATGATTAGCCTTTCTAATTTTTCGCCTAAATCATGGCTTCTCCGACCACTGTGCGACCGTAAAAAAGTTCACTGTACCACCTTCGGATCTAAAGTAGGGGACCCAAAAAAAGCAATGGGCAATCCATAAAAAATATTTAATGCCAAGACACATTAAACAGGTGGCAACATTAGAACAAAAACAAGAAGCTACTCTAAAATATCAAAAAGGTAACAAAATTTGACATTGCAGAGTAAAATGTAAACAAAAATGAAAATTCATGTTGAACCAAACGAGTTCGAATGAAAAAAAAATCTAAATTTCAACCCTGCTGCTGCTGCTACCTTTTCAATGTGCCTTGGTTAATATTAAACTGATAATTCACCTACCGACTGTGTGCCTGTTGGTTGAGTGGTACTGGCTGCCTTGGAAAAACTACCCTTTTAAATACATACAATCAATCGAGCCCACATAAAATAGTTAAAAAATTGTAGTGCTCACAAGTAGAGTAAGGAGAAGATAAATGAAAAAAACATACTATCTTAATATACTCGTAGAAAGTGGAATACTCACTAAAGAACTTGATTTGAAAAAGTTTACTGAGCTTTATTTCACGATTGCTTTTTTGGAAAATTTCTAACAATTTTCATTCACTTTTAAAGGAACACAAATTTGATATATCGGCGTTCTACATATGTACACAAAAATATATGTATATACCGTTATATTTTTATAGTTGTACCCAGTATTTGCGTACTAGCATACAAAGTACAGGGTTCCCTAATAATTTTTTACTGATATTAACACCCCATATTATTTACGATGTTTTGTTTGGCTTTTCGCTTGCTTGTAATCTTATCAAAAAGCACATAAATAAAGAGTTGGAAAATGGAATTTATTTTGTTTAGAAGCGTTTGTTGTACTTACCTGTGTATGATAATACAAAAAAAGCATTGCTATCTATTTTGGTTTCAAGTGCAGGTAAATGAAACTAGTATAATAACACTATTTTGAAATGTTAAATCGAAAAACCAAAGTAAAAGGAGAAAAACTAAAACAAGCAGTAAATTTTAGAAACTTAAATGGAGCTAAGTGTCTCAAGTGTTAGAATACATATTTTCAAATAAATCTTTATTATTCTATTGACTTTGGCGCCATTGTGCTTTGCCTGAGACATTGCAAAAAAAAAAAAGCAGCTGATATTACTGACTGATCGATAAGATCGTGCTAATTGCATAATTAGATTGTGAAGTATTGAAGCTTTTGGTTTGATTGTGTGTGTTAAGCATTTATTACAGGAAAATCTGCTTATAACTTACCAACTTAATCACAAATTCCAAGAATTCACAGTAATTGAGCTTTAAGAGTATCAAATAAAAAGCTTATAAAAAGGTATAAGAATGTATGTATGGAAAAAAATATAAGTAGAGTGGTGGTCATATAAGTTTGCCACCAGCTATAAAATGATATCGTGACCTAATCGCTAAAAAAAAAACGTAAGCGAAATTTTTTCAATTTTTTTATTTTTTTTTGTGATGCAGAAATGCTTCTAGATACTCTAGGCACATTTCTGCACCAAACATAAAATAAAAAAAAAACTCACTTACGCCTTTTTGGCGGTTAGGGCTCGATATTTTTTTTCGCTTAAGCATGTTTATTCATTTATATTTAAGAATCATCAATTAAAATAGAGTTCATTCTTGAACAAATGCCATGTAAACTCGAGTTTAAAACTTTGTACAAAACAAAAAATAAAAGAAAAAGTTTATAAACATTTCAAACTTTTTTCTCAGAAGTGTTAGAATTTTTTTGAGTATAGTTTTATAGCCCCATATAAACTAAAGTTTTAAAAAACTCAAGTTGTAAACTTAAATTTTTTTTTATTGTCAAACAAATTTCGAACTTTTTTCTTGGAACTCTTTTTAAGTATTCTCTATTAAAATAGATTTCATTCTTGCACAAACCACATTTAAACCCAAGTTTTAAAGTTTGTAGAAAACTAAAAAAAAATATACAAATTTCACTTTTTTCTCAGCAGTGTTCGATTTTTTTTTTAAGTATAAAGTTTTATGGCCCATTCAATTTAGGTATAATAATATGGAAGGCGCTCATGTCTAGGAATAACCGTTGATTTTTTGGATTTTGTTTTCGTATTTACTTTCATATAACGAATATACACAATTTATTTTTTTTTACGAAAACTGCAACTTCTTGGAAAAAAAAAATTCAACCACTTGAAATTTGCACATTACATACTAAAATTGAAATGTGTATGAAATTTGTTTTTTTTTTTATTGAGGCCGTTTATAATGAAAATGAAATGAGTTATTGTTATTTTTTCTCAACATTTTTCATTATAAAAGGCCTCAAGCGCAATAAAATCGTTGACTTTGTATGAAATTTTTTTTAGTTTTCTACAAAGTTTAAAACTTGAGTTTAAATTAGATTTTTTTGAGAATGAGCTGTATTTCAATGGAAAAATCTTTAAAAATGAGAATAGTAAACCCAAGTGGCAAATAATATCATTTTGAATTTGGTTGCAAATACGAGTATAAAAAAAAAAATCGTGAAATTTTAATGCTTTATCGATTAGCCTTTAGCTTATTTATGTGGTCTGTTTTTCCGTCTCATTTCATTTATTATATTTTCTTAAATTTTTTTCATTTTTAAATTTTATTAAATTTGTGCTTACTGTATTTTATATATTCCCCTTGGTTGTATCCGCTCATAAATCAAAATTCCCTTTACAATTCAACGTCATCGTTCAGTGCACATGTAATTATATATTTTCAAAACGTTTTGCACGCCTTGCAAATTTTAATAAGTTTTGTTTTTGCCGAGCTTGTGCTAAGCTGTCGTAGTGCTGAATTGTCTTCCGCAGCGGCAACCTTTTCCGCAGCTTGGCAGCACTAATGCAGCGCAGCACACCTCTTACTGCAGTCGTGACTTTTCTATCTTTTATTTTTAATTTTAAAATTTTTTTATTCCTTTTTTTTTGTGTTTTTATGCTTTATCAGCAGAAAATTGCTGAACTTACGGCTAGCCCGACCGGCCGGCAGTCCGTAGCTAAATTGTCTGTACGTATTTTGTTATCACCTTCAATTGTGTTATTTATTGTACGTAAGTACATTAGAGTGCATCACCAAAAAAAGTAATCGGAATCATAAAATTGATTATATTTCGGAAAATTTTAAGATTAACGTGAGCTAGACCCTTTTGAAAATAATAATAAAATTGGTTTGTCCAAACCTTTTAAGCTTAGGCTCTTCTATGATCGAAGGTAATTTTTTAGTAAAATTATTTTAAAAAACTTTACTTAAACAAAATTTTTTTTTTTGGAGGTATTTTCAAATGGGTTCAGTTCACGTAAATCTTATTATTTTTCCAAAATATTTTGGCGGGAGTTTAAAATATAACACATTTTATAATTCCGATGAATAAACGGTACCGATTTTTTTTTGTATCGAGAGTGATGCACTCTAATGTACATAATCGTACGTATGTATGTAAGTGAAGTCATATAATTTGTCGTCATTATTAATGCTTGATCGGTAATTATTGTGAGCCAGCGTGCGCATACATAAGTAAGTAATTGCAGAAAACTAAAAGAAGAAAAAAATGCTTAAAAAGGAAATATGAAATCAATTTCACTTGTATGCGGATTTTTATGCCTACCCGCCTTTCTTGTTGGTCTTCTGCTCGTTTAATAAAGTAATGATATATTTAATATTTTTTTTTAAGCGCTGATTTTGTTTAATTGTCGGTTTTTTTTTTTGCTTTTGTGCGAATTCTCACGCTTCCGCAAAATGCTGCGTTTGCTAGTTTAATGAGGGCATTGCCTTATTTGCAGAGATAAAAAATTGTAAAATTAATTACGTGTACTATTTTTAAACAGCTGAAAAACTGATTAAATTAAGCATTCATTCAGAGTGCAGTACCAACTTATCGCTATCGCCATTGAAGCTTTTATTTTGTGAAGATATGAATGGCACTGTTGTACTCGTAATGAGTAATATTTATGTTTTTTTTTTCACATACATACGTATGTATGTCATGCATAAAATTCGTATGCAAATATCTAACAATATTTAAAAAAATGTTGTTTATAACTGGCGGTCATCGTCCGAAAATTACAAAAAAAAAAATTTTTTTTTGTTTTTAAATACCAATCTTTTTTTGTATAGAAGAAAATAATAACACCATTCTCTAAATTTGATAGGTTATAGAACAGCATACTTGGCTTTTTTTCCTAATAAAAAGTTTGTTGTAAAATTTTTTTTGGGTTCTTTAATTTTTCTGCAAAGTTTGAAATTTGGATTTATATGATTTTTGTTAGATAATGAGCTATATTTATAAAAAAATAATAATAAACATTAAACGAGCAAAAGAAAAATAGTCAAAACCGGTAAAAATGTCGTGTCTCTATTATTTTTCACATGACTGTATGTAGTAAGTAGCGAAACCCAAATTCAGTTGCCTAAATAGGAGAATAATCCATGTAACCCAGGGGCTAGGTTAAGAAAGGGTCTACCATACATTCTCTTGGAAATATTGAATGCCTCCTACCCCTAAAAGGAGTTTCTTTCAAAGGGAGGAAGTGCAAGTGTTTCACCGCCGATATGTCAGTCAGACTGTTGAAAAAGTATGACACCAGGAATTTGCATCCCCTTGTCAGCTGGCCCGGATATTGACACTGAAAGTGGTCAATTGGTTCCTCTCAATTTTCAGATTTTACAAGGCATGAATGACTGGCTTATCAATCTTTCGTTCCTCAAACGCGTTATGAAGGCAGACTCGCCAAAATTTTCATAAAGAGTATTCATAGTTTGTCTCGTTTATTGGCATATCAGAGACATATCTCAACAGCTCAGATGTCTCGTTTCCTTCTACATATACTGCCATGTCCCGGCTCCCATAAAAAAAAAAAAAACGATGAGATGGCCCAGTTTGACCCACACGTCGCAACATTTCCATACAATACCCGATTTCAATATTTTGTATCCTATTGCTTCGAAAAAGTTTGGCTTTGGACGAAGAACGTGACTGATTCTCTAGAAGACTCTACATATATAGCGTAAATCTCAGATAATTTGACGTGACGATGTCGACGAAAAAACTATGACTATAGTCTGACTGTAACAGGGCGAAAGCCGTGGACCTGCTTAGTGGATCAAGGCCAGAGGTATTTAGAATTGTAGCAACCATCACGGGACACTGGCCCATTGGCAAACATGCGGCAAAAATAGGTCTACCCCATAATATGAATTTCCGCAGCTGTCAAATAGAAGATAGCGAAGAAAGTGTCCAGCATTTGCTATGTGAATGTCCCCAGGCCTTTCGAACATTAGACACAAGACATTAGGAAAACATCTGGTAGCACAGATAACCAACCTATCAGGATCTACAATAAGCGAAATCGGCAGATTCATTAGAGACATAGGAAGTACATAGACTGCAAACAACCAACCAACTACCTCCGCCCTAACCTTTTAATCCATGATGCACTGCTTTATTTCAGCTTTAAAAGGGTCAACTGATGCCAATTTTTGCTTCAACTAACCAACTTCCGCATTGACTAAAACACCCAGCGCCCAGCGAAGACTTCAGAGAAAACTCGTACTGCAGCTTAGTGCAAACTTCAGAGCTCGATTTGATTGAAATTACAACATTTGATTGCTGTCGCCTACTTTTACTGCTCTTCCATATCAACTCTGAAACAAAAGTGCCTTTTACGTCTGCTTCAACTTGTCAGCTTAGGATTTTTGCAACATATCCACTGCCGGCCGGCCTGTGCGCGCACGCTTGCGTGTGTGGTCCACTGGATCATAATCATATAAACAAATAGTTATATATGTACATTTAAGTGCAAACGAGTGCGCATAAATATTGTTTTGACAAAAACATGCCAGCTACTGTGTTCATCAAGTGCCCGATTTCAATGACCAATTCGGGCTTAAGCTGCTGCACTGCAAATCCAGTTCGTCGGCAATTAAACGCTTACTTAAATATGTGAAGTGTGCCAGCCAGTCAGCGCGTCAGTAACATAAAATTTTGTTTGATTTGATGAGTTGCTGTTTAGCGATTTAAGTTTTTGCTTTTATTTTAATTTTTTTTTTTTTACTCGCCAATGCTTTCCTGGCCTGGCCTGGCCGCGTATGTGTTTGCAATTAAAATGAAGCTTAGCTTTTAAATTCAATCGTCGCTTGGCAAAATGTACAAATGAATGTATCAAGTAATTGCTTGACAGATTGACAGTCCAGCGGCCAGCTGTCGCCGACAGTTTTGTTATGGTGGTGGTGGTGTGCAGCGAAAAGTTGGATGTCACGATGTTTTGGTTTGTTTTGTTGTTGTTGTGGTGTTATTTGAAGTGTGGGCCAATACCGACTTCATGGTGTATATATCTATTTACTATGTGTATATTTAATATATACATTTATCGATAAGCAACTTATAAGGAGTTTTGAAAGCGTGCATCGGCGGCATGCAGCTTTTGTCGTTCGGAGAGCTGTTGAGGGGGCCAGTGATTTTTTTTTTTTTTCAATTTTTTCAATTTCAATTTAATGCCTACTTTTACCTTTATTGTACTTGCCGATTTCAATTTGATGCTCATTACATGCTTTGGCTTGTTTTCAATTTATTGCCAAGTTTGCTATTTTATTTTTTATTATTTCAGTCTAATTTAGCGCTGTCGTAAGTAAGTCTGTTAATTTGACATAAGTAGATTTAAA
Source organism: Rhagoletis zephyria (assembly GCF_001687245.7). Classification (NCBI taxonomy): domain Eukaryota; kingdom Metazoa; phylum Arthropoda; class Insecta; order Diptera; family Tephritidae; genus Rhagoletis; species Rhagoletis zephyria. Next base: position 145,943 of record NW_016157270.1, on the reverse strand, counting down.
TTTCTTTTGATTTAGTCAATTTGATTTGGCATGAAAGGAATTGTTGTAATTAGCTTGCAGATGTATGGCTATTGTATTCGGTTTTTTGTTTCTTCTTTTGCTTAGCTTTCGTTTGGCAAATAATGCGCAACTTTAATTAATTCAACTGCGCTTCAAAAAACAATGTTTGGAATAGTTTAAATAACAAAATAATTATTTAAAAATTGACTTTAATGATTCAATTATGGTCGAAAATAAGTTTAACTCACGAAAATGGAAAATGGTAAATATAAATGGTAACTAAGGCAATTATATATAACTAAAGTCGTTAACTATGGACTTCCTCACGGCTAAAATCCGACACAGTCCGACATGAAAATTGTGTCTGAGACTAGCAAGTACTCGTCATGCTCCACTGCGCTTTAAAAAAAAAAGTATGTTTGTGTTATTAAGGCCAAATTACACGATTGGTGCATTTGTACAGATTTTTTATATTTTAACAATTAGGATGAAGTGTTGATTGGATTTTTTTTTTATTGAGCTGTACTCATTCTCGTTAAAAATTTCTAGACAACGCCACTCGGTGACGTCCAAAATGTACAAATCTCAACAAATGCGCCAATCGTGTGATCTGGCCTTTACTCCATCCCAAAACTCTTATGGCCACATTCATAAAAAATAAAATAGATTTTAAGAGCTTTATGAAGAGATATTAAAAAAAAAAAATTAAATGTATCCAGCATTCTTATTTTTTTTATGAATGTGGATGTTTAATTAATATTTTAAAGTATTTAGAAAGTAGGTAAAGTATAGGTTTTCTCCTAACTCGAGTCTACATATCGCAAAGTTTCTTTATAGATATATTAATTCAATAATTACTTTATCTTATCAAAAATATTTTCGACAGTAAACTCTCTATAACCTCTGCAGTTTGCTATCCGTATTGTAATATTTCATTTATTTCATCAATTTAATTGAATACTATTTTGCAAACAGGTGGCAACCCTCCTCAAAACTATTTTCGGCAGTAGCCTTTCCTAAACCTCTTTAGTTTGATACCCATATTGCAATATTCAATTTATCTTATCAATTAATTAAAATTAAAATTTTCAAACATGTGGCAACCTTCAACAAAAATATTTTCAGCTGTAGGTAATTTTAAACTAAAAGACCTAAAAGAACATACAAAAAGAAACATAATCCTGTTCTTCGTTGCATAGCCTACATTGATCAGAGTTAGCAGCTCCTATGTTTGACAAGCGTTCCAATATCCTACAGTGGCCAGAAAGAAGCCCTGAAACAATCTTTACTTCGTGCGTACTGATGTGAAGGCTGAAGGCAGTCCCATACCAGCTTTGAGCTGACCTCGGCTGAAAGACAGGGTTGCCTTGCCCAGTGCTGGTGAGAAGGAACCTTCGAAGTTTTGTGTAAAGTTAAACATCGGAAGGCAAAGCTAATACGTAGCCCGTCTTCTTGTTCTATAAACCTGAGGATGGGTATATAAACTTTACATTGTCCCCTGAGATGAGTCTCGCTGTAAACAGTAGAGCCTCTTTCTTGATTACAATGTTTAGGGGAGGTAGGTCAAGAAGCACCTCGAGAGCCGCGGTTGGTGTTCTTCTCATTGTATCAATGATACCTACTTGGGGCAGTCGTTGTTATTCACTGAGCTTGGCCTGCGTGGACTTCACTTCCGCCTTCTTCCACCTGGGTTTGGAGGTAACATCCATCATACATCCACCGTGCTAGTTAAATCTGATATCCCAGCAGGTCCAGATAGAGGTCCTGCCATTTTTAATAGTTCTGTTTAGGTGCGGATTCCATGACAGTTTGTCATGAAGGATAACCTCTAGATATTTGACCTCTTTGGGGAAGTGTATCATTTTGCTAAGTAGGACTAGGAATTTATGAAAATTCGGCTGAATGCTCATACTGTTGTCTTAATATAGAAAACCTATATCTCAAATTTTTTCAAAAGTATTTACGGATTGTAAAAATTATCTACAATAAATGTTTGTAATTTATGTGTTGGTCAGATCGCAGTGGTTTGTTTCGCTTTAAAAATTAACTAAAAGGCATTTCTTGACTAAATATATGAATCGATCTTGTGCGATCGGTTTATTTTTTGACGATTTCGAATCGATTTAAAAATATTTTTTTTTTAATCCGTTCTGGCAGCTCTTGTTTGCACTAATACACGAGTGAACTTATTATATGAATGTAGCATATTTTCTTTGGATTTTCATGAATTTTAATTATAAATAGAAATTTAAGTAACTAAAAATTCCATCTGGCCAGCTGTTAACTCAGCCGCACATTCCGAGAACACATTGTAAAATGAAAATCTCGCAAACAGCTGAATGGTGTGTAGAAAGTGTCAATGCAACAATCAGCCTGGTAGCACTCCGTAGCAAAGTTCTTCTCTCCTTCTTACAGCATTTGCCTGAAAGCAGCTCCTGTTGCCCATTTTCAGTTCACCTCCCTACGAAGTGCGTTGTGCTCGTGCTGTTGCACCATTGCATACATATGTACATTCATGAACCTAAGCACACATTCATCAGCAACACATCCATCCGCCGCTTGCTCATTCCATAAAACATCTTTTAGTGCCTCAAACTCTTCTTTTTTTTCTACTCCACCAAAAAGGTGTTGTTCCTTTAAAAACTTTTTCGCTTCCTTCATTCTTCCTATTTTTGTTGTGCAGTTGGTTGAATTTTTTATATTTTTTTTACTTTTTCTCGTAATGTTGCCTGTTTCTGCTACTAGCTCGCCTTCTTCTTTTGTTTTTTTTTTGATATTTTTTTTTTGTTTTTTGTTTGTGGCTTTCTTGTTATTATTTTTCTTAGTGTTGTTTATCAAGTTGATGGGTCTTTATTTTGATTAATCGTCAACAAATTTCAGTGGAATTGTTATTTTTAAATGGTTTTCATTTTCGGAACAAATTTTGTGGTGCTTTTAATATATTTTTTTTCTCTGTGCTCGTTCACAAATTAATGAAGTGAAAATTAGTAGTAAGAACGTTGATGGTGTCTGGCTGGCGCAGCGAAATGTAAATTTAACATAAAATGTAAGCAAATACAATTACACAACCTTGATTGTTTGTTGTGTTAAATAGATTTTTTGAAAAATGAGCGTTGACAGGTTAGACGAAAAATGATATTTAATCGAGACACTGCAAGATTAATCATTTTGTGTATTTTGAGGGATTTGGTGGCAATTGAAATTTGTTTGTTTGGCGTGAAATATTTGGTATAAAGATTAAAAGGAACCAAAACTGAGAATACTAAACACGTCTGATTTAAAAATCGGAAACATGACAGTCTATGCGAAGATTCAGGCAATGTTCAGGGCAATGCACAGTGGGAAAGTATTGATCAATTTTGTTCAAAAAAAACTTATAGAGTAAATTTTTAACTAAATTGAATAATATTTTTAGTTTTAAATATTTGGAACGAAAAAGAGGTTCATCGATTGGTGAAAGTCGAAAAATTAAAGAAACCATCAAACTAGTAGTATATATGTTGGTGACAAATTTCAGATTTTAAATGTAGTAAAAACGTTTTCTGAGTTTTTTTGACTCGATTCTGACAATAGAACCAAGGAATTCAAAATGGCCGATTCAATATAGCCCACTTTAACCACAAAAAAAGTCCGCCTTATTGGATCGGGCATTTTGAATTTCGCTATTCAATCTTTGGAATCAAACTCAAAGACCCTGAGCACATTTTACCACCTTCAAAATCTTAAATTTGTCAGCAATAAACACATTACTTTTTCCATGGTGATCCCTCTTTTTGTAATTTTCCGAGTTTCACCATATGCTGATAAAAAACAAAATCTTTTTTTTTTTTTAAATTCGGGCCTGGACAAAAAGTTCTAAAATCCGTTCCAAGTATTAAAAAAAAATATATTATTAAATTCATTTAAAAATTGGCTCTTTCAGACTTTTTCAAACAAAATTAGTCGATAATTTCTCACTGTGCAACGGCGAGCTTTGTAGTCTGTTTATATGTCCATCTAAGGAAGCGTCAAAAAAAGCTCACTAATTTTTGCAAATACCCTTTCTCTGGTGGCCACTGCTCCCTTAGATAATATCGCAGTTAGATAAATATTTCGGAAATTAACGTCTGTCGCTTCTGTGAGCTGGTGGAAGAAACGCCAAAAAATGTTCTCTGCCCTCACCAAGGACCACGCTTAATAGAACGTTTCAAAGGTCGCAGGGTGTATTGGGCTATACTAAAAAAAATTTAATTGTGCTAAGTCTTCGTCTTGTTATTAGCTTCAATATAGCTACCGTTATTTCTTATTGTTATCGACATTTTAAAGTCTATCGATATTGTTTTTGTATCAGTATTGCTAACATTTCAGTTTGGATTTCATTATCGATATCTCATCGTTATCCATATTGTATCGTTATTGATATATTATTGTTATCGATATTTTATTGTAGTCCATTTTTTATAGTGATCTATTTCATTATCGGTTTTTATGCAAGTATCGGTATTTGAATTGCTGATAAATTTATATCAATCGTCATTGTTATCGATACCACCATTCTCATTGTTTTCGTGTAATCGTGGCTATAAATTTGAAATGCATACTTACATACTAATACAAATAGTAATCGTATATTTATCGATTTATCGTTATATTTATCGTTTTATTTTATCGTTATCGAGATTTTAAAATGTATCGTTACTGTATTCGTTCTGTATCGCTCGCATTATCCGTTTCAATTTCATTATCGGTATTTTATCATTATCGATATTTTATTGTTATCGATATTGTTATCGATGTTTCTATTGTTATCAATATGTTTATGATTTTTAATATTACTTAACCATATCGCTATTTCAATATTTTGTTAAAGCGAGATAAAGTCTAAAATTTAAATTTCTTTCTCAAATCTTTGCTTTGCTTAGCAAATGCGAATGCACACATTTAAAACACATGCTCATACAAATCATTTTTTTACATCCTTGTAAAAAAAATATGTAACTGAAAGACATTATTTAGTTATTCGCCCTAAAATGTTGTCTTTCTTCTTCCTTATTGTCTCAACACTTTTACGATTTACTACACAAAGACTTCATCGGGCTGTATTTGTTGTTTCTGCAAGCATACATTTTGAGACAGACGAATTTTCAAACTGGCACAGATGAAATGTATGTGTATGAAAGTACATATTCGTGTATGTGGAATCTCTGAGAAGAAGAATTCCAGCTGCCTTTGAATGACACCAGCAGCTGCAACACCCGACTGGCAACACTTTCAAGTGTATGCGACATAGGCCGCTGTGTGTATGAATGTACATATGTATGACTTTGGAAGCGATTCAAGAAGCATCGCGCGACAAGCTGGTGTGACAAACACCAAACACAACAACAACAACAACAGTAGCGGTATCGCTACCTACCTAAAAGAACACCAAAATAAAATCACCCAAAATGCCAACAAAGTGCCTGAAGTGAAGAGCAATTCGGCTGACTTTGTGACAGAAACGAAATGAAATGGCGGCCAATGGCAGAAAATGTGCAGACTTTGCACCGAAAATAAAAGCCATGACGAATTGCTGGAGCAAGCAGCAGAGGAAATAACAAAAACCAAAAAAAAAAAATTAATAATAAATCCTAAAGAATACATATTTGCAAAAGTGCAGTCAGTTTGGCAGGAAGGCAGCAAGAGTGAGTGCAATGATCTGCCAAAGCGCGCGCACACATTCACCGCTACTGCCGCTTGCGTCGCTGCTGCGCCAATTCCCTCGTGCGAAGATTTACGTTCTGCAATCACTGAAGTCCCTTCAACAAAACAAAAAAAAAACAAAGAAATGCAAGCAACGGCCCTTGCATATGTGCATATTTTAAGTGCATACTTATGTACAACAAATAAGCATATGTACATACATCTATCCACACATGTGTGCGCATTTAGCATACAGCGCTCACTGCCTTGGAACTTTGAAAATTTCACAGGATATGCATTTGAAGCGTTTCAATGCGTTAAAATGCTTCACTGCGAAAGGGAATTCTTTTTATCGCTATTTCGTTTTCAAGAATTTGTGTGGAAAATTTATTTTTGCTTAATTTTTACTGTGTGTTCAGTGATATCTTCATGAGAAATATGCAAAGTGTTGAAAATGAACTTTTTAGTCACTGTATATTCGAAGTTGAAACCCGAAAGTTATTATTTCCAAGAGCTTCCGCCTTTGTATTTTCGAAAAAAAAAAATGCTACAAAAGGTGCGCTGCGAATCTGCTAGGCCTAGTTGCTTGATGTAGCCGAGCAAATTAGACTATTGGTTATCGATCAAGGTCGCGTTGCCTTCCTCAACAATACTCCTACGTATCGTTGTTGCATATAGCGTCCAAAATGAAAAGAGGAGTTGCTTGGTAGGAGGATACTGTGTCTACACGAATAGCGCTTCCTGGATGGTAAAAATACTGGTGGCGCGATAAAAAGAGCACGCGGTCTAGGTACTCCCCACACATTTTTTGGACTTATCGTTTTAGGCCAAAAAGTTTAAATTAAATACCTTGCTCTGAAGACGACGGAGAAGCTTATTGATACCGAAATCAGGTTAAATACTCGTAAGTCTACCCGGACCCGAAAAGCCAACGAAACAGTCCTGTGTCGGCGGTTCTGAATTGTCCAACTTCCCTTGTAGCATTACTTTTTCCAATGCGAGTCGGACCTACTTTCATTAGCTTCTAGGGAGCCTACTTTCCGCAAAGTATGGAGTGCAGACTCCTTCCGCTTTGGTTCTTTTCACTGCTGTTAATGAGGTCTCCCCCAGCGCTATTTCTCTAAGCGACCAGTTTCATTCCATACCATTCCACTTCGATATTCAGAATTACTGACTTCGTCCATAAAATGTCTTAAAGCATAAACAGACGGCAGCGTTGATCCGGATCATCTCGGGAATTAACTACAGTTGATCCGGATTAAGTCCGAGTTAGTAAAAAAAAACTCCACATTATAAAATCTCCGCAGTAAAGCTAATGGTGGCGTATCATCCTGCGTCATAAAAAATACACGCGTTTTAAAACCTATGTCTCCAGTAAAACTTACACTGTCGAATTGCTCAGAAAAGGAAGCGATCCTTAGGCTGCAGCCCGAAGGTCGAAGATCAAGTGAATATGCCCAATACAAACATTTTCTTAATCTCCTCGCGGATGTTCTCTATGAATGACTTGTAGCTAACTAGATGTCTAATAGGATACCACAATCTAAATGCCTTCAAGGTAAAGTGAAACTTTCGAAGAAATGCAGGATTGTGGATTGTTGTGTGGTATCATTGCAATGAGTGTTGGTGCTTCCGTCAGGGCAAGAGCATGATGACCATATTTAGGAACGATGACTAAAACTCATACTAAAAGTAGTCATCTCATTTATTACTCCTTGAGCCCTTAATTTTCAAGCACAGTAGACCGGAAAGGTTGACATATATCTAATATAAAAAAAAGTCGGGTAGAAACTGAGAAAATCGATTATACTCGTCAATTGAGGTCCCTTACATAAATTTGATCTTCAAAAGATACCGTACGTACACGCAGGAGACAGAGCCGAGCCGAGCGAAGCGAAGCTTTCAAACTGCAGTAACTATAAGAGAGTGTTCATACAGTAAGCTTTTTCCGAAGCCTTTTAGAGCTAATATTTAGCAAAGCAGTTCGCCTTTTTCCGCCTTTCTTCGCTCGTTGCCTCTCGGCTTTCTGTTTGAATGCATCCTAAGGGTACGTACTCGTAGGAAGCGGAGCCTAGCCGAGCTGAGCGAAGCCGTTTCGTGTGAAGCGAAGCTTTCAGATTGCTGTAGCTATGTGAAAGATTTCATACAGTAAGCTTTGGCAGAAGCTTTTTGTAGCTAAAAGCAAGGCAGCTGTTGATTTTGAATATTCTATTTTATTTTTGCGCTTCATGACGCTGCTGTGAAGTAAAAATAAAATAAAAATGATTAAATAAATCTATTCCTTGACACATGAATTGAAGAAAACCCATCAAATATTTTTGCCGCTTTCATTGAAGGTATGTTTTTTGACATCTTTGCAGCCGTTTCCATGAGAAAGCTCCGCTTTGTTACTGTCACTGTGACCAGATGAAGCTACGCTTCGCTCTGACTTAGTTCGTCCGGCGCCGCTTGTCTTTCTAAGGTGAAAATTTGTATTGTGAAAAGATCCTCTTGAAATAAGCTTTCAAACCAGGGGGGCTGGTTAGAAATTTTCTTCAGCGACCCAGACCTCTGAACAGCGAAGTTTGCTGGATATCTTCTATCTCATTTCTGGTCAAACTTTTTGCCTTTTCAAATTTTTCTCCACGAACCGCTCGTTCTCCAATACAAATTTACCAACTTAAGAGTGGTTTTAAGTACTTGGCGCACCTGAGCGTCTGTGAACTAAGCTTACCAACTTACTAGCAACTTCTTGAAGAAATCTGCTGCTAGTTTTCTCTTCAGGCCTTAGTCCAGAAGCGACGCAGCCTCAGCGACCGCGTAAATGTCATTTAATACATTTAATATTTGCTTAGGTAATGACGCGGCGACCACGAAATGCATTTGCCTTAAGCGTTTAAGTAAATAAGTACTTCACTTGGTGGCAAATGCGTTGTTTTCTTTGGTTTTAATTGCAAGCAGGCAAAGATCAAAAAGATATGCGTAATGTCGAAGCGCTCTCGTCTTCGCTGTCTTGCGTGGCGGCTTAGCTGATTCTAATTTTTCTACTTCAACTTCTAATTCTTTCTTGCTGTACTTGAAATTTTCTTTATTTACGTATTTATGTAAGTAGATACCTCTCGAACATTTGCTTTGCGTTTAATATCTCTTAACGTTTTCTTTTCATGTATTGCAGCATTACCTGCAATTAAATGCAAATTTCCTGCCATTCCACTAGTTGCATACACTTTTCGCTAAACACTAACGTGCGCGTGTGTCTTTCAGTGCTTTTTACGAGCGCATTAAAGTCAAAGTGGAAGTTGTTGTTAGCGCAAAAAAAGTTCTTATTGCTAAACGGCTAAATGTGGTGAGTGCTGCAGCTGTGTGGTTAAACGGAGTGGCGTGGTCGCGGCTGTTTGAAACAAATGTAAAATGTAGTTAGATGTTTGTGCTTGCAGTTAAAGAAATAATATAACAGTAAAAAGTTGTCTGCCGGAGATAGTTATGTTTTTCAGCTTTTTTTCCCTACATAAATAAGTGCCTAGCTAGGCTATACATAGACAAGCAGCGCGCGCGCGTTCCCGCACAAGCCTTTGGCTGCAGGTTGTCTATGTCGAGAACTAGCCGCTTGCGTGTTGCGCGCGACACAACTACAAATATATATGTACGTGTACCACTCCACGCGATACACCCATTTTTCGCGCCGCGCAGCTACTAAGCAGGCGGCTACATCCACCGCGCCCACTACGCGTCTCGCGTCACAGCTACTGGCTGTCCGCGCGCTGCACTCCGCGCTGCGCTACTCTGCCATTTTCCCTAACGCGATTACTATGTAGCAAAGCGCTAGCTCACCTTTGGTGTTACTTGTTGTTTTTTTTTGCGCGCGGCTTCGGTCTCATTTGCAACAGTTCCTTTGTTTAATACTTTTTATATACATGCATACATATTTATTGCTACCACGTAGTTATATTCTACTTTATACATATACGTATGCATTATTTTTTCATTTCATTTCAATGAAATGACAGACTGCTTGGCGTTAACCCACCGTCTTTGTATGAGCGCGCGCGCGCGCGGCAAAAGGGGAGAGCCGGCTAGCGCGCGCGCGGTTAGGCAAAATGTAGCCTTTGCGGCTGTGGGGTTTCAGTTTATTTACATTTATTTATTACTGCATTATTCGCACACAAGCAAACAAACAAATCGAAACATGCTAGCAAAGTCCGAGCGCTTCGCGTCGCACCACACCGCTGTGCCGACACTTTGGATTGAATCGACTGAATCGCCGCTTTTGTTTGTCCATTAGTATTTGACTACTCTTTTTGTTTTTGCAATAAACTGACATGCAATGGCAACAGCGCGTATATGAAAACCTGAAAAAAGCAACCACTAAAAGCTCCCATCAATATTGCACGCCCACGCGCGTTCATACTAAAATTGTACAATTCAGCGCATTTGATTGTGTTTTTGCCGCGCGCCCGCGCGCTCCCCATTGCCTGGATGTGAACCGAGCGTCGTTTGACGTACATACTCCTATTCGCGCTACACAAAATTTATTTTGCGTATCTATTACGCTTTGCTGCCGTATAGATATTCGTTTATTTTCTTCTCTATTTTCAGCTGGTTCTTGCAAAGCAGCACACGAAAATTGACCGCGCGCAGCCACCACCTTACATGGCAAGCGCGCTTAGATAAATAAACAAATTAGAAAAATTCGCAAAAATTGTACGCACACACACACACACAAAAATAAAGCAGCATGTGATTGAGCAGACTTTTTGGGGGCTATGGTTATTTACGTCGTCGGTACATGAGCCATAAAGTTTGACTCATCGCCGCGTACATATATGGCCGCTAGCTGCCAGCCGCTTTGCCGCCACAGTCATGCTGTCTACACGCCACACTCGTATATGTATGTACATATTAAATAGCCGCTGGTGGACCGCATTACTCAACTGCTCAATTGTGGCTAAGTACATATATACATATATACAACAACCAATGAAGGCGTGCGCTTACATTCTATTTAATATGGCAATTTTTCAGCTTGACAACTTTTTGACTATTTGACTTTTTCAGTTTTTAATTTTCACGTTTTTCGGGCGTTGCAAGCTTTCCGCTGCACATCGACTGACAGCCAGCTAAACAGCAACTGCGCGCACTCAAGACATTTTTATTGATGTCAGAAAGTGCACGAAGACAAGCAAACAAAAATAAATAAAATTAAAAATTATAAATTATAAATTAAAAAGAAAACCCCCAAATGTATGCCAAAATATATCGCGTATTTATTATAAATTTATTTGCGCTAGGTTTTTTCGTGTGTATTTTTATTTTTTTGTGCGAAATGACACATCGCCTTTTGTGGTGCTTTCGGCCACTCAATCACTCACTCACACATATGTACGTTCGCTCACTTACACTTTTAGCACAGCGAGTATTCACCCAGTCATTCCCTACAAGACAGCTGAGTATCATATGAGTACTCATATTATCATTATCCCTAATCACAAAAGTGCTTATCAAAGTCCTCATTTTCGTTCAGGCCATGGGAAAAAATTGAGTACTTTCCCCTCAATGTTGTCATCAGAAAGTCCTCAGTACTAATAGTCAAACTACTCATTTATGCCGTACTACAAAAACAAAAGTGTAAATGTGTGAGAATTTTTGCCTAAAGTGCTCAGCAATGTCTTGTAGGGTTCATTCATTCGCTAACGAATTTTTTGGCAGCGGCGGACAGTTCGAGGACAACGCGTTGGGTACAACGCTGCATTGCACAATTTAAAAAGTTTTGTCGAAACAACAACAAGAAAAAGAACTTCTGTAACGAAATGTAAATGAAATGTAAAGACAAGTGTGCTGGCCATAAATCAATGCTGTTGCAAGTGATTTTTATTTTTTACATATATATATTTTGTTTCAAATAAAAATTATGTAAATTTAGCCATTTTTCACTTAAATAATCGAAACTGAGGGGGTCGCCCTTAATCGTTCTTACGCAGAAATTTTTGTAAACCACCCCCCCATCGAGCTGGAAAATTGTTTATCTGTCAACCCTTAACTTTGAAGCGCTGTTTTGGTCATCAAAGCAGACACTTTGCACACCCTTTGGATTTTTCCCCCTTTTACACTTTTTATCAGCAAGCTTAAATCTCCAGAAATTAACCCTTCAATGAGTTTTAGTACCCATACGCTATGTTGTAGAGCGCAAAGCAGTTTGAATAACAGTTTGAAAAGCAAATAGTCTAATAGTTCATTTCCACTAAGCCTTAACTGCAGTTTATGCCTATTGAAAAAAATACAACTTGAAGGGGGTAATTGCTTATTTTAAGTACAAGCTAACGAAAGTAAAACGGCAAAAAGTAAAAAATAAACCCCGCCGATCGCCCCATATGAAAATCCTTGCAACTTACCTGACCTCTTAACTGCAGTTAAGTTTTTGGTGGAAATAGGCTATAACAATGCGTTATATAAAAGATAATTTCTTAAATAAATTTAAAATTCATGTTAAAGGTTTTTATTCTTTTGATTTCTTATTGCAAAGTTTTTATTTTAAAACCATAGTAATAAAAATCAGACTATGACTCTCGAGGATTATACCGAACATACATACATACTTAGAACAGTCAATTAAAATTTAAAAAGACTAAATCTAAAAATAATTAATACAATTAATGAAAAAAATAAGTTTCTAAATATAAATTTAAATAAAACCAAATATTTTTTTCGCAATATAATTTAAAAATTAAATCTAAAAAAGAAAATAATAAAACATGCTCATAAAAATTAAATTGAATAAAAAAAAAATCTTTTGAACACAATAACATATAAACATTAAAAGAAACTTAAATTAAGAAAAAAAGAATACATAACTTAAGTTTCTAAGAATTAATTAAAAATATATTTAATTTTCTTTTTAATTAAAAAAGAAAAAAATATTTAATCAAAAAAGAATAAATTAAAAATGAACAAAAATGTATGCATATCTAGTCGGTATTCTAACAGAGTCACAAACCTTAGCTCATCACTGCTGTGATTTCTATGAAGTAGCGATAATTGTTTTTTTTTTGCTTGGACAGTAGGATAGAGAAACTCTGAGTTAATTTAATAGTTTAAATACTAGCCAAAACCAGGGCAAATTTACAACTGGGAAACAGGACTGTCGTCTATCACTCCCGGCGAAAACTTACCACTTGGAAACACTCCAGGCCTACTTCTCCTAGCTTAATTATCTAATGACAGAGTAAGACATGGCAAAACAGCGAACACCGAATCCCCGAATTCCTATACAGGAATCTGAACGTTGCCCCCGTTCTAACCCGTCCTCAATGTTTATGTGATATCTATGGTCGTAGTATTACCGATTTAGGTCACCCCCTCGTTCGTTAGATTTTTTTTAAGGAACACCCTAATGTACATACAGTGACGAGCAAAACTGTAACATGGTTTAACACTTTTTGTTTCAGCCACCGCTATATTTCCAAGTTCTAACGACTTTCATACTTTTGCTGTATATTCTTGTTGGTACATACCTACTCCCTCTCTCATAATGATTTGAAGTCAATACAACAACAATAAAAAAACCAGCAGACACAAATGTAAATTAAGGCAGATGTTACAGTTTTTGCAGTTTTACGAAATTGTCACTGTATTAAAATACAGTCAGCGTCAAAAATATGCATACCAGTTAATAATTTTATTTACATACAGTGACCCAAAGAAATGACTACGTAGTGATTTTTTTTTTTAATATTCGTATTGAGTTTCGAGCAAAATTTTTTTTCCCATAAAAATACACTCCAAGCCTTTAACCAAAAACATGTACTGTTTTCATTTTCATAAAAATTTCAACTTTTTAATCCTAATCTTTAGAACATTTTTGGGAAGTTTCATGTCCATACAATTTTAGTCTCATAAAGTGCAAGTTTCAATCGGTTTAAAATCGTGTTGATTTTTGAGAATTTTTTGGAGATTGATTTTGCGGCCTTTAAAAAAAAATCTGAAAAATCAATGGGATTTTTTAGCCGGTTAACTCTTGCACTTAATTCGACTAAAATTGTATGGGCTGAAAACTGCATTCTCAAAAATGTTTTAAATATTTAGATTATAAAGAAGAAATTTTATCGAAATTTAAAATTTTTCAATACGATTTTTTGGAAAAATTTTTATTATGCAGTTTTGTAGCCCATTAAAATCACCAAAACGTCAGAGTATGCATATTTTTGGCGCTGACTGTTTACAAATAAATGAGCTGCAGAAACGTTAGCAAAACGGATGTCATCTTTCATTTGTCAATATTTGCCAACGTACGCGAACGCACAAACATCTTTACATAGCACTAAAATACACAAATTCTTAGCAGCAAGAAAAAATTAATGAGAAATGTGCAATGTGCATGAAATACATACATATCTACATTTGTATAATAAATGCCTCTAAGTGCAGTATTTTATGAAATCAATATGCATTTGCACATTTGCTTATTTGTTTATTTGTTGTTGCATATTATTTGCTCACAGCGCAAACACTTCCATATCGGAGTGTGCACTTTGCTTCGCATTGAGGCTCTTACATTTTTGCACAAATGTGGCACAAATAGTCGGAGCATGTGGCAGGGTCGTATTTTGTATGTAGCAATAATTCACTCATTTCATTAATTAATCAAAGAATGACTGCTTGCTGATGATGATGATTTGAAGTCCCTGCTTACTTAGAGAGCTTGTGGGTGGCTTCTCCATGTGTAAGCTAGCTAATAAGTCAAAAGTGTCACCGCATATTGTTTTTGTGGCGAAGTTTTCTCTTTTGATTCACAAGTATGAAATAGTAAATGTCAGAATTATAAGATATCTTGCTAGAATTGTGGTGTTAGTTTCATCTTACTAATGCAGAAGCGGACACTTTTACACAGCTACCGATGAAGTGGAAGTTCGTTTAAGCTTTTTTCTAGACGCCAGATCCCGCGAAGGCTACTTCTTGCTGTCGCCGAAATGTGTTGATGTGTTTGTCTGGAAAAAATTTTAATGAAAGCAAAATGAAAATACTTTTTTCTGTAAACACTATAATTCAGTGAAAGCGGGCTGCTTATATGGGGGAAATTATCGAAAGTCGATGACTACTTCTTGCGCTGTGATTTGATACAAAATATCTATTCAGTAATAAATTTGAAGAAAACTTGGTTAAAAAAAATATACAAGAAAAAAAATATATTCATCCAAAAAAATGAAATGCAAAAAATGCAAAATCGTATTTCGAAAATACCTCAGAACTCCCTCTCATTGTAAAATAGGATTTCCATATGACTTTAGGAAATTTTACTTTTATAATTTTCAGCAGGAGATACCGTTAACTTCTTGCTTTTTGTTTTCGAAGGCAAAAAGAGAAGAGAAGTGGTGACTGACATTGTTTTTGTTAGCATCAAATAACCGGTAATTTTTTCTGTCTTTTTCGAGATTTTCGGTGTATGTATGTATGTACATATACCCTGCAGGGAAAGCTACTAGTTGTGAACTAGAATTCTACCGGTTTGCGTTTCAGCCGAACTAGTTCACGTTCTATCCTTTTTCAATGTTAGCGACTGGTATTTTTAACATTGCGATGTCCTACGAGATGTCAATTGTCAGGCTATGCATCAGCATCTACTAGTATAAATACCAGTAGCATCATACCAGTTGATGAGATAGTCTGCCAATTCATGTCCCGTGAAAAGCATAAGTGTGCCTTTTTGCTCGCGACGCTCCAGCACTCACAATGGCCGACAGAGCAAAGCACTCGCGTGGTAAGCCTGAGGTCCCAGGTTCAAATCCTGGCGCAGGGAAAATTTTTTTATTTTAAATTTTTTATTTTATTTTTATTTTTTATAAATTTATTTTTTTGTTTAGGCTGTTTATTGTAATTTTTAAATTTAATCAAAAAATATTTTTGTTTAATTTCTTTGTTTTTTATGGCACAAGCATTTCTTCCTAAATGTTTTTTTGCAATGCAATTAGGTTTTCAAATTTGTTATTTATTTATAAATTGAATAAATTATTTTTTCTTACATTTATTTAACTTTAAAAATCTGAACCACCTCCAAGCGGCCTCGAACCTGCGATTTCAGAACCAGAACCAGTAGTCTTCACGTGACGCCACAGCCGAGATTAGTAAGAAAAACAATTAATTGCGTTTTATTTTTGGCTTTGGCAATTCAAAGGCAGATGTCGCTGATCGCCTAAGTTCTTCGAAATTGTCGAACTGGTAGGCACATACTAGTTAATGAACTTGTATTTTTTCTGACTGGTTTGGCTTTTCACTGCAGGGTATCTACGAGCTTATGGTATTTTTTTTGGAGCTTTTCTGAATTCCCCAGACATATTTTTGGATTTGAATTTCAGTCGAGATTTTCGAGATATTTGGTATTTTACGGAACATTTCTGCGTTTTTGGGACCCTCGTGCATTTTGTCGGGACACTTTCAATAGATGTTTTGCGAAATTTTTTAAGATTTTTTTTTGTGTTTTCGCGATTAGGCACTTCTTCGGGACTTATTTGAATTTCTGGAGATTTATCGGGGTACTTCCTTGTGATTCTTGTTGAGATTTTATGGATTCTACTCTTTAGATATATTCTGGGCTTTTGCGGATTTGGGACTTTTTCGAGACTTCTTTGGATTTCTCGGCATTTTTCGGGGTACTTGCTTCTGGAAACATTTTTGAAGTTTTTCGGAAGTTTTTTGGATTTTTTTTTTTTGAGATTTTCTAGATTCTACCTTTTAGAGATATTTGAAGGCTTTTTCATTTTTCGGGACTATCCTTGTGTTTCGAGACTCTGGACTTCTTTAGCTTTCCCGAGATTTCTCGGGGTGCTTCCTACAGGGAAACTTTCGGGAACTTTTTTTTAAATATTTTTGACATTTTCTGGATTCTTATTTTTTGAGATATTTCGGGGCTTTTTCGGAGCTTTGGAGATTTTCGCGGGTCTTTCCATTATTTTTTTATTTCTGTGATACTTCTTTGAAAACGTCTTTCGAAACTTTTGGCATTTTTTTGTAACTTTTTCGGGACTTTTCGGAATGCTTTGGTGGTGTTTTGGTATTTTTTCCGAACTTTTCTGGAAGTTCCAGGCCAAAAAGCTTTGCTTTTTATGAAAGTCTAAAAAAGATTGGCAGAATTGCATACTTTCTGCAAAAAATATTTGCTCAAAACAGTAGAAGTCGATAGTAGACTAAAATGGTTTGCATTTTATTATAATATACATACATACTTGGTGCGGTTGTAAAAAAAAGTAAAACAACATCAATTTTAGTTTGGTTTTGAAGCAATTTTGTACGAAATTTCCGCCCGAATACAATTTTTCTTACCAAAAATAGAAAAAGCAACAATTCGAAACGCGACACAATTTCTACATTTCATCCAATTATACGCGAAGCTGTGACTAGAAAATCTCATGAAAATCTTAGCGAAAAATCACAACTGATTGCAAACTATAATTAGACTGTCTGGCTTGTTGGTTGGCTGTCTGGCAAGAAGGCATATCGCTTTTTGAGCATGCAAATGTATGTACGTGTGTGTGTGTGTATGTATAAATGTGCGACTAATTATATAATTTTTTCTGTGAGCAAATCCGTTTTTATGTCTGTCTTTCAACCAAATATCTTGCACGCACAAAAAGTCATGTTGCTAGAACAGCTATAGCCTAGGTCTCGAAAAGTACAGCCAGACAATTTGTCTATGTGCTGTAGAGTGATGCAAATTCACCGAAAATTTCACTATAATAATAATAATTACACACCTCTATGTATGTATGTAAGTAGCTGCTTATACACAAAAATAATTAATTCATGCAAAGACTGGCAGGCAGCCCACCCGCGCCAGCGCACACACGTCAAGTACATATAAATGCATACAAATCTTTTCCCATCATTTGTCAGTTCGAAAGCCATCTTCTGTTTATGGCAGTTACATACATAAATTTCCTCGCATTTCCTCTATTCATTATTAGTTTGCTATATTTCTCTTTGATTTATATATGTACATATTTATGTATATTTATTTTATTACATTATTTATGCCAAATCTATGCTGCGATCGCTTCCGATAGTAAATCAATTTTGGCTTTCGAGCGTCAATCTAAACCAGCTAGCTATTTAGTCAATTTATGGGCTTGACAGTTCCGGTACGAATACTTAGTAGATTTGTCATCACTGTCACATTTCGCACACTCTCATTCACAACTTCATTCGGCAAGTACAATTTTTTTTTTTTATTCTTTTTTTTTCATTTCTGAATCAGAATTCATTAGCAATTCTGCACCCCAAGTCGAACATAAAATCTAATAGGATTCGAGGCGGATACATATGTACATATGTGTGTACATATATTAGAGAGAAACTTGTTACTGTTTCGCAGCGATTTGCTTTTGAACTCAACATGCGAATGACAAAATAATTATTTGCATAATTGAGGGATTTGCGGTACACTTCTTTTTAGGGATCTTTCGAGAGCTTTCATGACTTTACTGGATTTTTTCGTAATCTTTGGAACAATTTGGTAATTTTTTCGGATTCTTTGCGTATTTTCGAGATTTTCTCAACGTTTCTTTTTAAGAAGCTTTCTGGAGCTTTTTAATTAGCTCTTTTTGAAACTACTCTGAATTTCTTTTATATTTTCGATATAATTCATTTTAAGGACACTTCGGGAGCTTTTGGCAGCTTTCATGACTTTTATGGATTTTTCATAAACTTAGGAACTTTTTGGGAACTTTTTCGAATTTTTTTGGGGTATTTTCGAGATTTTCAGGACGTTTATTTAAGGAAGCTTTCTGGAGATTTTTAGTTAGCTCTTTGGAAGTCAATCTGAATTTCTGCTTGATTTTCAAGATAATTCTTTTTAGGGAAATTTTGTAACTTTTCGGGAGCTTGCGTGCTTGGGTTTTTTCGAGATCTTCGGTACTTTTTATGGATTTTTGGTGATTTTTCGCATATTTTTGGTATTTTCGAGATTTTCAAGATTTTTTTTAAATGATTTTTTCTGAAGCGTTTTTTGTATGCTTTTTGTGACTTTTCTGAATTTCTTCCAGATTTTCGCGATATTTCTTTGATGGAAGTTTCGGTAGCTTTCGCGACTTCTGAATTTTTTCGAGATCTTTGGAACTTTTTAGGGACTTTTTTGGATTTCCTTCGATATTTCCGCCATATTTCTTTTTTTAGGAACCTTCCTGGTGCTTTTGGGTTTTTTTACCTTTCCAGATTTTTCTTACTTTTTCAGGCTATTTAGTTTTAGGGATCATCAGGGGTTTTTTCTAGTATTTTTCAACATTTTCTAGATACTATGTCTAGATAGTCTCGATTGACTGTGGGGTGGGGTGAGTCTCAAATTTGAGATGTAAATGAGCTGCGGACTTCTGGGGGGCAATACGAATCCATTGTGAAATGCCACACATGTAAAAAAATGTCGAGAAATTATTATTTTTTTTTATAAAATTATTATTCAAATATATTTAAATCTTTTCGCTGTTATTCTCTGCTTCTTTGATGTTTAAGAAAGAGAGTCGTAAATCACTTTGCAAAGCCAAAGGCAAAATACTTTTTATAGCTGCTGTTGATAGCTTTAACGAGTTGTCAACAAGCAATTTGCAAACATACACACCAACGTTTTGATCATAAAATTAAAACAAAAGAAGGCGAATAATGTTCGCACAAAAAAGAATTTTTGAAAAAACCAAACCGCAAAAAATTAAGAATAATTGAATCAGCAAAAATAGCAACATGAAAAAAGAACTCAAAACAATAAATGAATTCTCAGTCACAGTTGTCAGCGCAGGATTGATTTTTATGACATCTTTAGTGAGTGCACTTTTTTTTGGCCGCATTCTACAGCCATGAAGTCGCAAAAAGTATATTAATTTATGCTTATTTAATATTTTTTGCACATTTTTTACATTCTTTATTTAGTATTATTTGAATATTTTTGCCATTTTTTCATGCCACTAAATCCATCTTTTTAAAATTTTTCGTTATGCTCGTTATAGACAGCAGCTACTAGCTACTTATTAATTAGCATATGTTAAACGCATGAAATCAAATGCAATTAATGGGAATTTATTTTTTTATTTTTTTTTTTTAAGTATCATATTACCACTTAAATACCCTAATTTATTAGTTTTACTTTGCAATTTTAATAAAATTTTGCTATATTAGCTTTTATTTGTCTTTTTATGTGAAATAAATGTATAATTCGCATAATGAAAAGTATTTGGTATTTAAAAAGACCAACAAAAAAAAACAGAAATTATAAAAAGAAACCAGGCATTTATTTGCACCGAGATCAGCAGATTCCAACATTCCGAAAGAAGACAAGAATTAGCTTGTGTGTCTAAGTGGCTTTTAAATTCGCAATTGCCAGCTAAGATACCTGTTAGATTGCTTGTCTGGTGAGTTAATAAGCTCGTCACATATTTTCCTATTTTGTTCCTTCCGGAAGTATTGGTATTTTTACTGCAGATTCCTAGCCGTCCTTATATGCCTTTAAGGCCCCTAAACCAGAGGAGGAAGACCTTTTTGTTTGGCGTTTAGTCTGTCTACGCCCGCATCGCGGATGTTTATGTAGAAAATGAGGCCTAAAAATATGTACCATTTAACTGTAGTTAAAATGAATAACTGTGAAAAATTTGGTTTAGTCTACATAGTCATAACTATATCTCTGCACAAAAAAAAATAATGCATATATGAAGGGTTAAGGTTTTTATTTTTTTTTCATCCGCCATATTGGATTCGTCATTTTGAATTTTTCGTAAGTGACTTTAGATTCGTAATCAGAGACACAGAAAACCCCCAGATATCCAGTTTTTTTAGAAATCTACCGATTCTTAAAATTTTATAAAAAGTTTTTTTTACTATGTCGTCCATTTATTGTGCGGTTAGGCGCGAATTTAGAGTTTTTCGTCCGAGTTTTTATGACATCTTCGTACCCTTCGGAAATAGCTTCTACAATTTTTTTCTTCTTTACTAGCTAAGATCGCAGCATTTTTAGTTTTTTTTTATATTTTGAAATATTTATTTTATTTAATTTTACCATATTTTATACTAAATTTGCATCTTCATGAAATTAATTCTAAAAAGTTCTAATTCAATTTTTATTTTTCTCTTTTCTTTACAGGTAAGTTCAAAAAAGAAACTCTCGAAACTACCACCTTAAAATTTTCCCACGTAAGTTTTTCTAAAATTTAATATTTTTTTTTTACGCGCCTACAGTACTTACACAAATAAAGCAAATACAAAAAAAAAGCGTTAAACAACAATTAAAATTAAATTGTTTGCTCTGCACGGGAAAGTTCAGCGGAATATACGCAAAAAAATTAATAAAGCTTGCCTGCCCGTCTGCTGACCTGGCATGCATGCTGCCTGGGTGGTCCACCGTTTCCATCAGCACTCCTCCAACACTCGACCGACCATTCATACATATAACCATAAAGCAAATGTTGAGTAATTAAGATTTTCAATTAAAATTGCTTTTAATTCTTGATTTTTTTTTTATCATTCAAAAAATCATCAATAGGAAATTTCGCTCAATTGTGCTGTTGTGCGGCTAAATTGGCTAAAATCAACGTAATTACTGAACATTTGTTTCATATTCGCTTGCAATTAACGTATGGATCTTTGGGATGGAGAGCAGGTCAGCTGGGCGGCAAGGGAAGACAACTTTTATCGGCTGCATACAATATAGTCAACTATTTTTGTAGCTGTGCACCTAAATACAACTACATACACTCTCGTGCTTTCGTAGAATGTATGCACATTAGGGTGGTCCAAAATAAGTAAAGTCGGAATTTTAATGCTCTCACCCCCTAGGATTGTTCTACACCGAAAAGTGGGCTTTTCCCCAAATAAAATACAGGGAATACTTTGAGCGCTTTTAGCGACCTCTAAATATTTTTTGATTTAAAAATCAAAAAATAGGGGTACATTTTTTCGGTATAGAACAATATTAGGGGCGAGAGCATAAAAATTCCGACTTTACTTTTTCAAATGCATTTTTGGACCACCCTAATATACATATGTATGTATAGGATGGCATTTGTCTTTGACTCATCTTGAATAGCCGCAAATTTGCATGCAATTAGTAGATCCGGCTATGCGCCCCGCTTCAGTGCATTCCACAGCATCTACCCACATGCATTTTCACAAAGAATAAAGCAGCGCGGCAGGCGGGGAAGAGGGCTTATAATCGGTCGCTTTTAATTAAACATTATTGAATAGTCGTTTGCGTACTTTGGCTCCGGACATTAGATTGGGGTCAATGCGGGATTTACGTTAATTAATCCCTTTTGTGATACTAAATTGATTGAGGGCAAATGGTTATTGTGGAAATTTGGTTGATATATATGTAAATTAGACTGCATCACTGCCCATACGAAATTTAAAAGTTCAAACAGAATGGCTATGAGTTATAGTTTTTTAATTGGCTGATCTAAAGTAACGCAAACCTCTCGAGATAGCTGAAACTCTTTCTCTGTAATAGGTGCTAGTTGACGGCATCTTAGGTGCCAGAGTTGATGAAGGTGCTCCCTATGCGAATGTCGTTGTCCAGTGACTGTTCTATGTAGTCCTTGATTTCTACTTACAATTCGTAGAGATGTCTTCTCAAGTATCTAGGCTGAGGTTCTTTTTCTTACAAGTGCCTATTCGGGGTACGGTACTCAAATAAGTATCAATCGATCAGTAACTCCATGGTTAACATAAGGCAGTGTTCACCTTTCTGGTATGTTTGTTGTAGATCTTCTGGTTGGGAATGTTACGTTCCGTGCCATGTAAAATTGGTCTACATCGAAGAGGAAGCATATGCGTAAAGCAAAACTCTTATCTAGTGGCTGGGAGAACTCGTATACATAGAAACTAAACAGAAGAGGGGAAAGGACACCACACTAAGAGACGCCCTGTCGGTGGGGGCTATAAAATGAATAAATACGTATGTAGTTGAGAATTACAGTCGTCTTAGGCAGGCGAAGAAAATAATAAACACAAACAACACACCGCCTAAGTGCATATCACACCAGTCAAAATAGCAAAACCGATCTCGCGAATTCTGAAAAAGCAATAACGCAGATTTTTTAGCAAAATATCCAACTAACCCTGAAACGATTTTTTTGATAAAAATAAATATTTGCAATCATGGGGCGAGCTTAAAGTAAATACGTGCTAAATAAATGTGTACGAAAGAATTTTGATTTTGTCGCAAGTAATTTAAATTATTATTTTTTTTATAGTACTAGTACTAGTATAATTCTACTGCAATTCATAAGAAAGTTTCACTTCAAATTCTACATAATTTCGTTTAAATAGTCCAGAGCCTTAATTTTACAACCGATTTGATAATTATTATTTTTTTTTTTGTTTATTTGAAAGTTTTTGAGACAGAAGAATTTTTATGTTTTCTATAAAAAATTTTAGTGCAAAGTGCAGAGGTTGCAGATATTTTGAAGAAAATCGATTCTCTAAATGAATGTCACATATTAAAAAGTTGTTAAACAAAATTATAGGATTACCCCAAAAAGAAAAAAAATTTTATGTAATAAAATATATCAAATCAACGCGAATCCTTAGCTACTTGAAAATACTATGTTATACTAAAATTGAATAGGCCATAAAACTGCATACCTAATTTTTTTTTTTTTGTAAAAATAAAAAATATTAATTTTGATCAACATTTTTTTACATCACTTGAAATAATTTTTTAAATTTTGTTGAATTTTTTTCGTTTTTTGGGAAACCATATCCGCAGCACAGTGGCGGCGGCTGTGGTGTAGTGGTAAGCAGTGCGCACTTCCACTCCGCAGGGCCTGGGTGCAAACCGTGGTCAAAGCAACATCGCAGAAAAATGTAGGAAAAAAAGTGTTTTCTTAACAGCGGTTGCCCCTCGGCAGGCAATGGCAAACCTCCGAGTGTATTTCTGACAGCTTCTCATAAAAATACAATCGCCGTTCGGAGTCGGCGTAAAACTGTAGGTCCCTCCCGTTTGTGTGACAACATTAAAGCGCACGCCACAAATCGGAGGAGAAGTTCGGCCAAACACTAACATAAGTGTAAGCGCCAGTCTATTATTATTATTATAAACGCAGTGCTCTAAAATATTTTAATTTTATTTAACAAAATTAAATTTCAAAAATCTGGTTCTAAAAATGTCTTCTAACTCTCAAAAACTTTCATACAAAAAAATATCAAAACGATTGAAAAATTAAAGCTCTGGATTATTTTGATTTTCAATTTGGCACCACTATCCTGTGTTGCGGTCGAGTAAATTAATGTTTTGCCAATTTTAATAATTATGTTTTGTTAAATTAATACGAATACTACAAGTGATTCGCAAAATGTTTTCCCATGATTGGCACAAGTTCCACTTCATTTGATTGCATTTTTTAGTTAAATAAATGTGGTTTGTCTTGACACTTTGGTGTCCATATTGTTGCGCCAATTACATACATACAAATACAAACCATGCTTTTAACTCTCATCTCATTACCACATCGGTTACTCATCATCATTACAAGCTATAAAATACAATACTTGTCAACATTAAGCATTTAAAAAACCATGAATAATAAATTTTCGCGTCATTAAAACGACTTGCTGTGCAAAGTATGAGAATGAGCTAAAATCCCAAACAAATAAACAAACAAGCCAGCAAGCAACCAAATCAATTAAACATGACTTTATTAAGGAAAAATTACCAATTTGTAAAAACGTTTATGGCCAGCTATTAAAGTCGAATATGTTGTGTGTGGTATGTACATATGTTTAAGTAAAAAGATACTCTGAACTCGATACGCGATTCCAACAGTACTCGCTTGGCTAAATAGAAATGTACAATCATACTTGTAAAACTAACTTGGCATGTGACTATAAATTAAAATTGCCATATTTGTAGAGAAGACAACTTGTTGCGGTGGCGAGCAGTGTTTAGCTGTTTTACAGCAGCACGCACATCGTCTATGGAGCGAAGGCGATCGCGTGAACTTCCAACTAATAGTTAGCGAGCGGATGCGCGCGATCTTTGCGTAGGAGGCGGCGGCGAGGTAGAACGCGATCGTTAGTTACGTAGGGCGGTAGGGGACGTGATCTTTGAGCGCTCGCTTGTTGGCGGCTTCTCAATGCTGGTGTGTGTGAGAATGAAAACGCGCTGAAATGCTTAACCCTGCAGAAAACAGTTATCAATTGATAAAAAATAACCCACTTGTAGTTGGCTTTTTTGCGGCATTTCTATAAAATATTTAACTTGTAGCTAGCTACAAAATGCTAACTTGAAACTAGTTGACAAGTAATGCAGAAGTAATGAAGGAGATGGTTTTCTATAAACGCGTTTCTATTTAATTATCATGCACTTCGCAAATACTTTTTCGAATTGAGAACAAATAAAAGGGAGATCGAAATTTCATATTTTAATTTTGAAATTATGTCTGACGGAGTTCGAATATGGAACCACCTACAGCAGGATAAGTAAACAAATATGAAATGTAATAAAATAAAAAAAAAATTAAAAAATAAATATTTTGTTTTTCCTATTGTTATTTTATGTCCAAAAGTAGTTAGTTACATCAAATTTAGACTTGACCCTTGACTATTTCGCGGCCATCGCCATATAAATATAGTTAGCTTTCGTCAAAGAAAATATACAGATAATAGTGACTTTTAGCTCCTGCCTAATCAACTTAAAGTTAGCTTATAGTTAGATACATTTCCTGCAGGGAAGCTACTGCTGATCGATCGCACTTAGTAATTTTTTTTTTTTTTTTTTTTAAGTGCCTGTTTCACCCGCGTTACTGATCGTGTAGAGATTTCAATACCGTTTGATGTTAGTATCGGTTGCCTGCTGATGGGAAATTGCGCTGCCTTTTTGTGAATTTTCCTCTTTTTCCGCCCATTGAATAATGCAAATATTTACAAAGCTACTTGAATAGCAAAAAGAAATGATTATTTTGTTTTGTTGTTTTAAAACTTAGTTGCAAATACATACATATTTCTTAGAAATACTCGTAGTGTACATACATATGTATGTCATCAGCAGGTTTACGTGTATCGCCTATTTCAAATATGTAGCTACTCGCAAACAGTGCTACAACATTCATTCATGATTTCATGTCTGTCCGCATTGTTTTTTTGTTTTTGTATTCTATTAAATATTGTGCTGTGCTTTTATTCGACATTAATTTCAGTATTTTTTTTTTTGTAACTATAACTCGGAATTAAATGCCTGTTTCGCTTCAAGTCACTGTTTGCTGGTATGTATATAAATCGCATATAAACTTGTATGTGTCGATTTTTTTTGTGTGTGTGTGTGCTTGTGTGGTGAAAAGGCGATAACTTCAAAACTAGTTTACCTTGTCATCTGCACAAATGTTTGTTTGGTCATATAAAACACTTACATACATACGTACATACATGCATTCAACTCGCTTAGATCTAATGCGAGATGCCAATCAACCAACGCTTCAACATGCTACAACTGTGATCTACAAAATAAGTATGTAGATAAAAAAATAGTCGCAATAAAATTAATCGTTGTTGACTATTTTATTATTACTTTTCACACATATGTATGACTATATAGCGCACACGATCGTCAAAAGTGACACAACTCAAAATTTGGCATTTTTTGAAATTGTGCACTAAAAATGTACACAGCGCTTATATTTACCTATCAGCAAAAGCTAGAGCAAATTTTTGTTAAAATTTGTTAAAAAAACCTAAGGTAAACTCTTCCTTGCCCATATGATTAGCATGTGCTGAGAAATAGTTTTTCGCATCTTCTGACGAACGTGTAATTTTGAGTTGTGTCAATTTTGAAGATCTGGAGCGATATTTTGCTATTTTATTTTCTATTAATTATGCGATACTTGTAATAATGTTCGAAATGGCAAAAAATTTCGAAATTATAGGTATTGGGCTATTATCGAAATAGCAGCGCAATCAACGTAGTTATGGACTATGCAAGTTACTATAAAGAAGAAAAATTCCGATAGCAATCGACAAGACTGAAAATTTATGCAGAACGGATCTAATGACACCCTTTTCTTGGTTAGATTTCTTAAATCAAAAGTACCAAGCTATTTGGGTAACCCTTCAATGCTTGGTGAAGAAATCTCACAGGCTGGCAGCACTTTATTCAAATTAATATAATAAAACCAAATTATGTCGATTGTACAGATAGCCGTACTAGGTACAAGTATTGTACTTGAAAATTAATGAAACTTGAAATTGAGTAAACTAATTTCTGAACACCGATAAATGCAAATAGAACTGAGTACTTTTAAATATTTATTCGACACTTAATACTGAGTAGATACTTTGAATCGACCCTGAGTACATGTATCAGTGATGACAGAGTACTTTTGCGTTCTGATTACTTTCGAGTTCTTTTGTGAGAACTGAGTACTTTGGAGTACTCAGCCTCGATGCTTTTAAAAATCGGGCACTGTCGATATTTTTTTTTAGAATCGGTTTCTGAGTACTTTTGGCATAGAGACTGCCCAACACTATCTATACTTTTAAGTATTGATCGATATTCGGTACCGATTTAAAAAGTATCCAATACTCCCGATAACCGAAACATTTAGGTTTCGAATAACAGCGCACATAGGCCAAAAATATGGAAAAAACAGTTCAGGGGAGACTCGCCTAAATATCAAAACCAGTAGAGCCTATAGAGCTTTTAATACTGATTCAAATGAAAGATGTATATATGTCGGTTCGAGGCCATAATGCAGAGAAACTCTTACTTGTTTGAAGCATTTTTGTTCCAGCTGAATCGAACGATATCATTTTTGTAGACCTGGGCCAGATTCTGTAACCAGTTAGCGACAATTTTCTAATCGGTATCGGTTTTGTTGACGTATGATATGAAATATTTTTAGGTCATCAAGTGCGATATCGATCCGAAACTTGTCGCTAACTGGTTACAGAATCTCCCCCCTGAAAGGCTTCTTCATCCGTCAAAGCATTTTTCTTGAACCTTGGATCAACTAAGGTTAAAACTGATCAAATAATATTTCTCTGTTGCGATAAGTTCAAGTTGTTTAGCCGATATTATATAAATTAATGATGAAAGTTTTCCATAAACTTTAAATGCATATAATGGCGAAGGTTTAAAGTATAGTATCGGTATCGGGTACCGAAAAGGAAGTATTGGGTACCGAAATATTTTTTTTTTTTTTGGGTACCGAGTATTGGGTACCGCCAATTCAGCACAATACTATTGGAAAGTCCCTTCTTCCTGCAAGTATTTACATTAAGCAAGGACCAAGTAATTTGTCTTCAGGTTTTAAGCCACAGTTTGCAGAATGAAAGCAATGTACCCCCTTCATAGAAGGTATTTGTGGTGAAAAGTGTCGCACCAGTCCTAGCTAGTTTGTCTGCCTTACAATTACCTGGTATATATGT
Source organism: Rhagoletis zephyria (assembly GCF_001687245.7). Taxonomy (NCBI): domain Eukaryota; kingdom Metazoa; phylum Arthropoda; class Insecta; order Diptera; family Tephritidae; genus Rhagoletis; species Rhagoletis zephyria. Next base: position 117,923 of record NW_016157270.1, on the reverse strand, counting down.
ATACATCTGCGTGCTGAAACCCAAATCATTTTTTTTTTTTTTGGTATACTTGGATGCCAGATCGTTTAGAATATGCCTACACTTCATAGCTTTAAAGACTTGACTTTCTGAGGAAATGATGACTTCTTGTAGGTTAATATAAGCCCTAATCAGACATAGCGCAACTTCTGGCAGTCGACTTAGTGCAGCCAGAAATCGTTTCATACATCTAAAAAAAGGAGTATCGCTCAATCCGAATTCCTTAAAAAAAAGATGGTTGCTAAGGAAAATTACAATCCTGTCGCACATTGCTCTGATCTTTTGAATACGGAAAGCCCTCTGATTAATTATTACAAAGCAATAAAAGTTTTATAATCAATCAGTGTTAGAATGCCAGCTCAATTATCTGGGTTTCTTCGTAAGCGAATCACTTATTGAACTAGCAATTGTTAGATACTTGCTGATTTAAAACGAACATTCATTTTTTAGATCGTTAACTTGATTCCTGAATGATCATAAAGTACATGTCGGTATGTATGTATGTATGAAGAGAGAGTGCTAATTGCCAATGACAAAGTTCATTTTACTAATAACAAGCAGTTAACTATAACTACATATCAGTATTTTAAGTATCACAATTAGCAACTGATGACAAGAACAGTTCAGCAATAATTACTCATAAAACGTTTATTGTTCATTGCTCAAACGAGGCGAATGCTCTAGAAGTCGCAATAATGCATTTAGAATATCGTTGTTAGCTGACGCACAAAGGAATTTCAAATGTCAAACTTAAGTGTCAACTACGTAATTCCAAGTTTATTATCAATAAACAGTCAGTTAGTTGTCAACCTTTATACAAAAACATTGATTCACTCACTGATCGTGGTGACAAGATCGGCGGGTTCAAATGTTAATGTTAAATAAAATGCAGGAAAATTTTGCGATATGTTTTGCGTTCAATATGGAATTTTTTCGCTAATGATTGAAAATAAATAAATAAATAAATAAGTGGCATGAATTGGTGTAATATCTACCTAATGAATGGGAAGCTTTTTAAAGATCAAAGCGAAGATCAGCGACAAACCTAAAATGTTGAGATGCTTTAGGGCTGAATTGCTAGACTAGATCTTGTGATGAAAAAAAAATATACAATATTTTGGTAGGATGTATTAAAGTACACCTTCAGTCAAAATTTTAAAATGTTCATACCAAAAACAGCGGAAGTGTCGCTGATTTTCTGCATATAAAATAATTTTCGATAATATTTTTATATGGAAATAATCGACATCTGCAACAAAAAAATTTGCCAAAAAGCAATGGTAAGTCCTAACTTTCTCAGACTTGCACTTTATTGTACTAAATTTAAATGGAGTTTTCAAAATTAGCGCGTTCAAAAAATATCGGCTTTATTTTATACTACGTATAGATATTTCAACCAAGTGCTTTTAAAATTACTCATATTATTTTTATTTTTGTTTTTTTTCGCCCACTAAGTTTTTCGTTTATAGGAAAATTACTGCTTAAGCACTTAATAATTTAATTTCTTTTATTCACCAAATGTCTCACTTATGTAAATTACCACCTTCGCCAAATTTCGGCACGTAGGTACTACTGATGAGCAATAAAAATTTTAATATTTAAATTTTATTACCCACATAATAATTTGGTTTTTGAAATCTTGCTTTTTCGCCTCTCAAAATTTTTCATTTATATAAACTTTTGCTTTATTTACTTCTACATTTACCCCGGGTCACTCATTTGGCAACGCCTTCAATAAAACCCTATTTATTGCCTTTGCTAAAATATTCATATTTCTGCTTACATATACATATATGTGTGTACGTGTAATCCGCATACATAATTTCAAAGCGAATTTGGCTGCTTTTTCAGAAACCATAAATAACATTGCTTGAGTCACAAATCCAAATTCTGCACGCTGCTCATAAAGAAACTGTATTTTAAGCAAACGAACCAAAAATAAAAGCTTGTAAAAAAAGTTGAAATAAAATAATATGGATTTTGTATAGCTCGTCGCTGGTTTTTAAATCTTTTCATCTTCTTGCTTTAATTAAAAATTATTACCGGCAGTGTTGGATGTTTGCTTTTGTCGTCATAAATAATCAAATAACGGCAAACTAAAAAAAAACATTTGCTAATGGAAATAGCCACAGAAGGCTGAAGATATGTATGAATTTATATGCAAACATATGTATGTATATATGTGTGTACGTACATATGTATATACGATTACAAGAGGAAGCAATTTAAAATTGTGCACATAAAAATTTTTGTGATGACATAAATTTTCCAATTTTTTAATAAAGGAATATACATATGTACACTGGCGGAGAAAAGTATTGGCGCAGAGAATTTTTCACGATATGTGCAACAATTTTTATTCTAATTTTTTTTTGTCGCTAATTTTTTATGAAAATATGGTTCATTCTACAACAAAAAAACATAAAAATATAACTTCTAAACATAGTGCAAAACTTGGGAAAATTCATTAATCTTTCATGCAAATTTTCAACTGGTTATAATAAAATTTATTGGGCTTAAAAACTCTATGATCAAAAAGATTCTAAAAAAATCTGATTAAAAAGTTGAAAATTTATTGAATTTTCTTGAGTTTTGCACAAAGTTTAAAAATTATATTTTTATGTTTTTTTTGTAGTATCAACCATATAAAAAAAAAAATAACGGAAAATTAAAAATAAAAATTGTTGTATATGTTGCAAAAAAAAAACTGTGCCAATACTTTTTTCCGGCAGTGTATAGATATGTTTGGCTACATATATTATTTGCGTTGTATAATACATTTTAAAGTGATTTCCTTTGCACATTTGTGTGTGCTAAATATCTATAATTATCTATTCCAAAAAGACATTTTGAAAATCTGCGTGATAGCAAATCAAGCATTCGTTATTTATTACCGACCATGTGATTTGTGCATAAAATAAATGAAATAATAATAAGAAAAAAAACTAAAAATAAAATCATTCTCTGCGCGCGCTAATAATTATTTATTGATTGTGGGCGTTGCCACCGCCATCATTTCGCTTATTTATTTCGAAATATTATTTATTGCCACATATTTTTCCTACTAATTTTCAGTTTATCGCGCAATTTGCTATTTTCCTTTGCCTTTGGTAGTTTTTATTTCTATATTTTGTCCTCTAAATTTATTTGATTTAATTTTATTTTTATTTTTTTGCTTATATTTCAGTCAGCTAAATTTCATGCTAGCCAATTTGAATTGTTAATTTTGTATTTTTATTTTCGATCTAGTTCATTGGTTTCCATTTCTGTCTGGTTTTTCTTAGTAAAATACACTCCTTAATTTCTCCACATCTCATGAATACCATTTATGTAAATCTTTGTTGTTGCATTTGTACATTTGAAGTGAAGTACCTTGCAGCGTTGCAATGTGGCACAGCCAACCAAGCAAACAAAAAATAAAACAAAACAAAAGCAACACGCTCAGCATGTCGTCCTTTTTCGCGCCCAAAACTATTAGACAGTTCCACCTCTGTTTGCCAGAATTCGTTGAAAGTCAAGCTATGCATATGTCTGTATGTGTGTGTGCATACCCTAAACTGCTGTTTAAATTTGTAATATTTATACAGTGGCGGTAAAAAAATTCACACACTGCCTAAATTTTATAAAAAAAAACGAAATCGGCCTTTACCAATACTTTTCTCAATACAAACAATGCCGATTACTGTCGACATTCTGCCAAATTTCCCGAAGGTATTTTCGACTTCGTTTACGGCGGTGTCTTCATATATGTATTCATCTTGCTATTAGTCTTCGCATTCACTTTATTATTCGTTTTAGTCGCCGCCGTTGTATTCGCCTCCCTTTTTGTATTTATCTTCGTGTTTGTCCTCGTATTCTTTCTCATATTCGAACTCATCTTGATATACTTATTTTTAATTGTCTTCGTCTTCATGTTCCGACTTCATATTGGTATTTGCCTTCGTTTCCATCTACTTATTCCTCTTCTTCGGATTTGTCTTCGTTTTCGTCATTCACCTTTTATTTGGGACTCTGATTACCTAAGGAATTTTGGCCGAGTCCAACATTGCCCGCCAATCGGCTGTACTGTGTACCAATTGACGTCAATTGGAAATGTCAAGTGAGGTCAAGTCCTTTTCCGCTATTCCGGATATTATCGGTTGGGGCGGCGGGATGCTCATCCACTGGTGTGAACATCTGTACTCGGCGGCGAAGTTCTATTACATTGGCATCGATTAGATAAACATGCAACACGCTTAACTATATATCGTACCCCGCTAAGTCTGCGGCAATCGTCTCTATCACCAAAGAAGAACTGGTTTATCCTTTAGACCGGCGAATGAGCGTTCGGCAGCTTTGAATACTTCGACTTCATATCTGAAGAAGCGAATAAGAGCGTATAGAGGCTGGCTCCAATCGAATCATTATGTACACAATTGAGGAGTGAATAATAGAGTAAGCAATCTCTGTAACAGAGAGGTCCAGTAAATATGAATCTCTCCGTCAGTCGGTGCAATAAAAACGGCAGTTGACCGACTACGTACCACTGCAGTACCGATTAGAAGAGTAAATATATACCAAGCGACAGCTGGGCTCTAGGATCGCTTTGGTGCGAAACTTGTCGAGGAATGTCTGAAGTCTCTTTCGGTCGCCTCGGTGCCATTACAGAAAACTGCTTTACTGATGAGTTGGCTAGACAGCGCCCCCTTAGGATAATCTCGCCTAACAGAAAGGATAGAGAAGTTTATGTGGTAACAGTGGAACTGTTCTTGAATAGACGGCCGTCTTGTTGACTCAGCGAACGCGGCGCTAAGTTCCAAACATGTTTAATTTGGCAGAGTCTCTCTAACCGCTGGTTGGCAGTAATTGGTCAAAGGACCTTACTCAGCTGGCTAAACGCCAACTCTCGGGTTGGAAAGCAATCCTGAGCACGCACAAACTCCCTTTGCCTTAGCTGTTTGGAGGATAACGAGGTGGAATCATTTCGCCTCAACTACCCTGATGTTGCAAGACTTGGGTTTAAATATCTTGGCTCTTTAAGGTGGGCATCAGCTGCTTCTTTTGAGCACCCAGCACTTTCCCAAACAACTTTATATGGAATACCTGCAGTTACTATTCGTACCTGCCTTAATATTCATATAACTAAATTCAGGACTTGCCCAATTTGTTTGCCCTACACTGTTCATGCATATGGCTTTGTATTCTTGTGCTGGCATTTCATCGTAAGTCTGATTGTATCTGAATTGTCTTGCTTACCAGTCAGTTTCTCTGTTTTTTGCCTGTCTTTTCTTTCGTTGCTGTCAATTTGCTGACCCATAAGGGTGTGGATGAAAAAGTCGTGTTCACTCCTGTGGCGCAAAACCTGACTTGGTTTTGGTATTCGAATTTTTTTTTTTCATTTTATTTTTTCGTAGGTTTTGTCTGTACCAAATTTACTGACATTTTATTTGAGATGAAGTCATATATTTATTTGGAGCAATTTGTTGTCGTAAAGAAGGCGTTTTTTTTACAATCTGAGCTTTGTGTTTTATAATCTTGCTAAATGTCATTTCTTTAGCTTTTTAACTTGAATTCTGCTTGCTGTTGCTGGGAGGCATTTACGTAAAAAAAATATTGATTTACCTCTGAAAAAAAAAATGCAAAATATGTATCTATGTCGTAATCGCTGAACATTGTATGAAATGTTAGCTCAAGAAAAAGTCATCCTGAATGCGGCCTCATTCATCTGCCGGTATTTACAAAATTTTACTGCAATTCTTAGTTCAGAATTTCGCTCCATTCATATCACTTCCAATTTTAATGCAAACACAAAAACACCACGAAACGGAAATCTAGTCATAACTTTCTTATAAATTCTATAAAAATTCCGAGCGAATTAATCATAAACCATTAATAAAACGTGCTTAGCCTGTGATTTGCTGTTTTACAATTTTATTCTTTGCCCTTTTCTCTTCATTTTTCAGTTGGAGTCTTTATTATTTTATTTTCAATATTGGCATAACAGAAAGGTGTTGTTAACTACACAATATGACTGCATTACAAGCAAATATGTCTGTTTATTTACCACGTACGAGTTTCACATGTAACTGATAAGCGTTAACAAACTTACAGACACTGTTGGTAGGTGCATTCTCATAATTACGTTCTACGTAAATGTGTATGTACATAAGAATACTATGTAGTATAATTTATATGATCATAAAATTGAAAAAAAGGTGAAGAGAAGCAAAAACCTTGACAAGTACCTTTGAAATGCACGATAAATCTATGCACTTACACATATACAGTCTGTCAATAAAGTTTAGGTACAGCGATTTTTTACAATATGGGCAACTATTTTTTAAATATTTTATTTTTCGCTAATTTTCATAAAAATATGTTTAATTCTACAAGAAAAACCCCAAAAGTTAGGGCTCCAAACCTTGTGCAAAATTCCATTCAAACATTGCACTTTTTATTTACGCTCTCTAGGAAAAAGTTTAGTACGCAATTTTTTAGCCCATTCTATTTTAGTATAGTAAAGTGCAAGCATGAGGAAACTAGGACTTACTATTGATTTTTGGCTAATTTTTTTGTTGAAGGTGTCGCACATTTTTTCCATATAAAAAAATTATCAACATTATTTTAATGCTAAAAATCAATATTAAGTCCTACCCTGCAGGGAGTGACGTTAGCTTATACCTAACTTTAGTCTGTTTACGCGAACACTAGTGCTAACTATTAACTGTGTATTTTGTTCGAAAAATGCTAACTACTTTTGTGAGGCGATGGCCGCAAAAAAGTCAGACCTGAATACCTCTGCATTACATGTCAACTAACTTGTAACTAACTACTTTTGGACATAAAATATCAATAAGAAAAACAAAATATTTTTGTGTTTTTTTACTTTTTTATTTACTTATTTATTTACTTTATTTTATTACATTTCATATTTGTTTACATATTCTGCTCTGGGTGGCCCCATATTCGAACACCGTCAGACATAACTTCAAAATGATAGTATAAAATTTCGATCTTCCTTTTATTTGTCCTGAATATGAAAAAGAATCTGCGAAGTTCAGAAAAAAAGTGTATTGAAAGTAATTTTTGTATGAGGATATTTAATAGAAACTTGTTAAGAAAACCAACTCCCGATTGCGTCTGCATGACTCCTGCACGACTTTACAATTCACTTTAAGTTGGTTTTGTCATAGCTAATTAAAAGTGAGGTATTAATCGAAATCTCGCCAAAAAGCTAACTATAATTTGGTTAGTTTTAACAATTGATAATTTTTCACTGCAGGATAGCTACTCTAACTTGCACTTTACTAAAATTGAATGGGCTAAAAAACTGCGTACACAACTTTTTTTTAAGAGTGTAAATAAAAAGTGCAATTCGGATGAAAATTTGCATAGTTTTCTTTAATTTTGCATAAGGTTTAAAACTCTGATTTTTCGGATTTTTGTTGTTGAATTAACCATAATTTTTTTAAAATTAGCGAGAAACAGAATATTTAAAAAATAGTTGCCGGTATTGTAAAAAATTCGCTGTACCTAAACTTTATTGACTGACTGTATGTACATATACATACCCTGCAGTGAAAAATTATCAATTGTTAAAAATAACCAACTTGTAGGTAACATTTTGGCGGGATATCGATAAATACCTCACTTTTAATTAGCCATGTCAAAACCAATTTTAAGTGAGTTATAAAGTCGAGCAGAAGTCATGCAGATGCAATGTAACTCATCTATTAATGCCCTGCAGGTAAATCTAAAGCTTATAAGTGTATATGTAAGTCAAATGATAATTCAAGTTTGTGATTCTGCTCAAAAATATTTTCTTTTATTACCAGTGTAGACAGTCAGGAATCCACCGATATACCTGTTAGGAAATTAAACAAGGGGCATAATACTTACTATTACTCAGAGGACTAACATCCTTACTATCCCTCTATCACAAAGCGTTCACACATAGTTACTAAGGTAAACTTCGTTTTTATTGCACCTTATGGTTTCTCTAATACGCAAATAGTTATATTTAGGCAATATAATGCCTATCTTTAAAAGAACACGCAATGAAAAAGACGTTCACATTTTATAAAAAAAAAAATCAAATATGTTGTACTCTTGTAAGTTTCCAGTAATTGATATATTTGTAAAGGGTTCGTTATTTACTAAGACTGTCAATTTGCCCAAGCTTGCAGCACTTTCCAGCCAATTTTTTAACCATAAAAAATCTCCTGAATAATGCATAAAGAAAAAAACACGAAGCAAAATAAAATGTGAGAACATAAAAACTTACCTGTAGCGTGGGCCACACAACTAGAGTGAAAGTTCCTTCCATTATTTGTTGTCTTATGCCAAATATTAAGCTTATCCTTAGTCTCATTTTCGTTGTTGGTATTGCCGACAGGGTCCGTCAGCCCTTTTCAAACTTGGTTCGCCTTCAGAAAAATACATTTCGGGTAGTGCTTTTGGTTTCCAAATTGGTCTAGTAGGACCTCCAAACAATACCCATCATGACGGTTGAAAATTACCAAAAAAAAAAGCTTGTAAAAAAACGTTTTTTGATCGAAATATAAAAATGTACCAATTTAGCAATGATCTAAAAATAAAAATCTTGATATTTAACGGATATTTTCGATGCCTGATAGAAGTTCATATGTAGAATTTTTGCAAAGAAAGCCATTCCAAGCCTCTAATTACAAAGCTTTTTACTTACAAATGTACTATTTACGCTTGCCTTCTCTTCTTTGAATTTACATTCTCCAAATCAATTGATTTTCCTGCAGGGTACTTACATTCATTGGATGAGCCTTTGAATGTATGGTTATGCGCATACGTAGATTTGCCTTCCATGAGTACCATTCCAGACCAATGTATGTATGTACGTTGTTGATAAGGGACACTGTAAAAAATGAATCTAAAAAACACATGTGTTCGTATTGGGGAATCTCTCTGCTAGAAGCAACAACATGTGTTCAACTTTTTGTTTACATTCATACAAACAGACATACAGTTGTCCACAAAATAATAGGATTGCGATATTTTGACCAGTTTTGGCTATTTCAAGCGGCTTGAAACTTGCACTTCTTCAGACTAGAAATGAATGTGCTACAAAACTGCATACCAGAATTTTTTCTAAAGATTCTGATTAAAAAGTTTGAAATTTGGGTGAAAAATTGTAAAATTTGTATAATTTTTATACAAAGTTTAAAATCTGAATTTATATGGTGTTTGTTGTATAGCCAGCTAGGCTTTTATAAAAAAATAATAAACATTAAATAAACAAAAGACAAATAGCCAAAACTGGTCAAAATATCGCACTCCTATTATTTTGTGGACAACTGTACTTACAGGAGAATTGCTAAACATATATGTAGTATGTAATCATAAACCTAAACATGTATGTATGTATGTACCTACATTAGATCGTAGCAGAAAAATTTTTCCTATTTGCGTAGGGGTAGCCTTTTACATTTTTCGTCATATCGCCGGCACTTACAGTCGGGTCTTGAAGCATACTTCGGTATTCGGTGTTTTTTGTCTCGGGCAGCCATTTCTTCTTGTTCCTACATCTATTGATATAAAGTGCTTACGCACCAGATCTCAGTTCTTATTACCCGAACCTACCACCCTAATGTCAGTTCACCAAAAATTATTAAACTTTTGCCAAGGAAGTATTTCTATTATTTCAGTGGTCCTATTAAAAAAAAAAAAGTTTTTTCCGAATGTAGGTGTCACCGAAAATGCTTGGCAAAAAAAATTTATTCAAATTGTCTTTGAAAATGACTTTAGACCAGCGATGGGCAGAGAGAGCTTTTACTCTGCATCCGCCTATACAAAATATATAGAAAGCTTAAAGGAGCTTTGCCCGCAGGCAAGGCAGTGCCCATCAGTGCTTTAGACTTTGGGTCGTACGGCGAACTTTTTTTTTGCTTGTAAGGTGGTACGATCTAATGCACATGTGCGGGTATGCCTGCACATACATATATATGTAGACATATGTACATACCGCTTGTCATTATGTTAACGCAAAGGTGCGTACTCTTGTTTACAAACTTATTCATGTAAGTAAATGCACATTTTTATATGTATGTATATTTGTGTGAATTTTTACGATCAGTGTAGGATAAACCATGAAATTTATGCTAGTTTACTACATACATACATATATTGAGGTTGCATGACGTTGTATCCACCTACGGTAAATATACATACTTATACGCACACTCATACGTATGTAGCTATACACTGCATGAAGGAGTAATGCCATTGCAAACATGGATTTAATATGATTTTCCTGTTTTATGGCCACAATGCACATTTAAAAGATTTTATAGGCAATTTTAATCTTCTGAAACTACAATTTTGTGTCAGTGTGATAAGGGGATTAGAGGGCTAAATTCCAATTCTTACAAGTTAATCTAAAGTTTATTTTTTATTTATATTACGGGACTGTCATATTTCCGAATATTAAAAGAACAAAGATGTTACGGTATTATTATACAAACATAAGTATGTAGATGCATATCTTCCCCAAAAAAAAAACAAAAATAAAATTATGAAAGAAATTTCGCTTACGTTTTTTCGCGGTTTACTTATCTAAAAACTTTTAAGAATTCGTAAATAAAAGTAAAATTAAAATAATGATTAATAAAATAAAAATAAAATGAAAAAAATAATAAAATAAAAAGAAATGGAACTAAACCAAATAAAAATTTATAATGTAAAAATGTTAAATAAAATAAAAACAAAATGAAACAAAATTTAATAAAATAAAAGGAAATGAAACTAAACCAAATAAAAAATTTCTTATGTAAAATAAAATGAAAAAAATTAAAATATCTAATGAAATAAAATAGTAAAAAATAAAATAATAATAATGAAAATAAAATAAAAATAAAAATTAAATAAATGCAATTGAAATTAAATATTAAATACAATATGAAAAAATAATCGAAATTCAAATAAAAAACAAATCAGGCAATACAAAACCAAATAAAAAAAATACATAAAATATATTAAAAAGTTGAATTAAATACAAAAATAACAAAATTAAACTTAAATAAAAGTAAAAAAAAAATTAAAAACCCCCAAAAAATAAATAAAATTTCGGTAAGCAAGTAGAGCTTTAATCGGCAAAAAAAAGTATGCGAAATCTTTTCCAAAACGTTATACATACATTTTTTGTGATGCATATTTAAAAAAGAAAAATAATGTAAAATAAAATTTAAATAATATGAAATATAATTTAATGAAACAAAAAGCAATGAAACTAAACAAAATAAAAAATTATATAAAATAAAAAAATTAATTATTAATTAAATGATAAAATGAAGTAAAATAAGAAATAATAGAATAAAATACTTTATTTTGCTATTAAATAAAATAGAAATAGAAAGTATAAAATAAATTCAATTGTTAAAAATTAAATAAAAAAACTAACTTAAATAATTAAAAATTAAATACAAATTAAAAAATAAAATAAATCAAAAAAAAACAAATCAAAAAACATAGAACAAAGTAAAAAAAAATTATTGAAATACTATTAGAAAACTTAAGTATGGACAAACACAAAAATAAAAGTAAAATAAAATAGATATAAATAAAATTGAAGACAAAAAAAAACAAATAAATGCAAATAAAGTGAAATAAAAGATAAGGTATAATAAAAAATAAAATGGAATAAAACAAAGAAACAAAAAAATATTTAAATAAAATAAATTTAATTAAAATAAGCAAATTTAAATAAAATCAATTCGTAAAATAGCCAAAACAAATAATACATTTAAATAAACTTTAACCAAAATTAAATAAAGTAAATTCTCATAAAATAGTCAAAGTAAATTCTATCGCACTTTTCCTGGGTATTTTCACGTTTATATTTCGTCCCTCAACTTATTGCTTATCACATTTTTATGTACTTGTCTAGCTGTCCAAATACCCATCATCTAACTGTCTATCCATCCATCCGTCTATCCAACCAAAACTCCGCCGTCTATGTACTCGTAGAATGTTGCCTGTATATACATACCTGCCATGTCAAAACTCCAACGCTGTGGTGATGGGCGATGGATATCAACCTTGCCAGTGGTGATGCTAACAACTTCCTGGTAAACAATGCTACATACATACCTATGAACATGTATCTAAACATACATAGTAAGTTTGTGTACTTATTAACAAATTTGCATAGATGATATTCCTATAGATGTACAAAAATATGTATGTATGTATGAACTTAACTGCACATCGGACTGTTGTAGTTTTCTTCAATCGTGAAATCAAGCCCACTTCTTCCCGCGTTTTTTGCACCATTGTCCAATAAATGTTTTGCATATTAATTACTAGAATATGTTGATATGTACCTAAGTATGTATGTATGCATGTAGGGGATGCATAAGTAGGTAGTAAGTGTATCTAGCCAATGCTGAGAATGTTTGCATATTTATTCTTAAAATTTTTGCCTTTCAGCTATGCTAATATGGTTTTAGCTCGAATACTTATTTATGCTGTGAAAAGATTCCTAAGATACCAAAGTATGCAATTATGTACATATGTACACTAGGGTGGTTATTAAAATATCAGCATCTACATTTTGTATGGGGCATCCTTTTATTTTGTTCAAAGTGCATGCACGTAAATTTCAAAATTTTAAGAAATTTTTTAGGAGTCGCTACCAGGGTGGGATGTGATTTCATTCATGACTAAACTGACAAGTCCGATCAAAACCAATCGGTACTTCTTTGGTAAGGCTTTAAAATATGCGCCAAACTACATAGCTCAGACCAGAACTTGCTGAACTATAGCTGGTCAAAATTGTGTCGAGTTTTTACGATAAAAAAAAAACCATTTTTTTAGACCCCCAAAAAAATTTTGTTACAATTAACCGAACCGTCACCCCGTTTTGACGCAACAATCCAAAGATGCAAAACAGTTCGAACCGCTGAACTGAACCGACCAAATTGTTCATCCGGTTTACGTCCCTGTATATTACAAATTATTTAGGAGCTCAAATGTTTTTTTTTTCACATAAATTTAGTAAGTTGGCAAAAAATGTAAGGATTCCAAAGGTTTTCAGGGTTTTTCAATTAGAAGAGAATTGGGTATATTTTATAACTAAAATTTAGTTTTTATTTTCCAGCTATTCTTTTTTTTTTGTTTTTGCCTTCAGAGGTATTACTATTCTTATAAGCTTTTATTAAGTTTCAACTGTGTGTGTAATCAAATCTTGCAGCTGAGCTAGGGACTTAGCTGAGTACCCGATGGCAATGCTGTAGTCGATATATTTCTAAAACTCGTATTTATGGTCTGATTTTGTTCGTAGTCGGAACGAATATTACTTATATGAAAAGGAATAACTCGCGATAGGTGGCGTAGGAGTCGATATATTTGGAAAATCACTATATTTAGTCCGATTTGTTTCATACTTAGAACATACATATGTATATTACTTAAAGGGAAAGAAATACCTAAATAAACAATTTTGCCGTTAGATGATAGGGTGGTCCAATTTTTATTTTTTACTTCCCACTAATAAAAGCTTGTCTTAAATTTTTTTTTTCAAGCACTTGTGCCATCTCTCCTCAGTCGTTTCGCAATCGAAATAGCTACAAAACTGAATGGTTGAATGTAGTAATTTTCACCGCAAATGCGTATAAATATATTAAATATGTATGAATAAAAAATGAGTATTTGTGCTAGTAAACAGAGCGAGGCACATTGAATAAAAAATTATAATTTTTTTTAGCCAAAGCCAGACAAATGAGAATAAATATCTTTGTTTATCTGTATCGTCATAACTGTTCTGCGCTAATTAAATAAACACAACATTTTTGTGTGCCAATCAGTTAATATACGCGCTGAATTATAACCGTAACGAATTTTCGTATGTGATTGGTAAGTTGCTGCTGACTTGTTGGTTAAATAAATGTTGTTGTTGTTAATGTAGCTATTTTTATTATCTTTTTCGACGTGTTTTTGGCTAACAATTTGAACCTTTTATTTTTGGAATCTTAATTTTGATGTGAAATCTCTGTATTAGGACTTTTTTGATAAAGAGAAAGATAGCTCAAATGTGTGTATGTATGTGAGTATATGACTGCTGAGTCTCATAATGCTATAGCAAACATCTTCTGCTACTTTTTAGAGCACTTTTTTATAAGGGAATAGATCGCCACCTTGAATGGCCATATATATATACGTCATTACCGAGGCAGACCATGTATACGAATTTTAGTTTTCAAAAAATGTTTAAAGCGAAATTTAACAATTAGAAGAATTGGGCAGAAAAATCGGGAACAAACCGGATAACCCAACATACAATTGAGCCCTTGAGAGCCAGAGTGGACTAAGTGGCATTTAAAAAAACCTTGAGATATAGCTTAAAATGCATTACTAGAATCGAAATAATAATAGCCCGCGGTATGCCCTTTTAGATTATTCTTTTTCATATTACTAATTTTTTTTTTTAGTTCATTGACTAAAGCAGTAATCTGGGAATCTATGGCAAAACACATTTCCATTTTCCGGGAAGAAACCAACCCCGCGGCAAAAACTGCGAACTTCAATATCAATAACAACTGCAACAACCAGAACATTGGGATCTTGATGTGCCGCCAAGCGGCTATTCAGGTCCTCAGATATCATTAGTTAGCATAAAAAAACTGGTGGTGGTGGAGTGCCTTAGCAAGTTGAAAGCTCTTAGGCTGACCAATCTAGTTCGGGTTCGCTGGGTTCTGGACACATTGCTATCGAATGAAATGAGTTTGTCGTTAAGCTAGCCTTAATGCGCGGCAGGATCGATCTTTTTATAACTCAGGTAGCCTTGAAATTCAAAGATGTAGGCTCAATATTAAAAATTCCTCCCGGATACCGGATTAATAGACACGTTATAAATCTATGTAGGGGCACAATACATAGAAGCTAAAGCAGGGACCGAAAATAACAGTTATTTTTTATTCAATGTTATAAATGTCCGGGGCAAAATATGTATTGTCGTAGAAGGAAGTTATCAATGTGATTTTGATACCAGGTCCTGCTGGACAAGAACCCTAGATTCATTTTATTTTTCGAACTTTTTGGGAAAAAGTCCAATAATAACTGAAAAATTCGGATTTTTATTTTTTACTCCAGTCCAAATAAAGGAGGACTGAAATACCTTTCAAACGGAAGTCTCTAAACGATAGTTAACATCCATTTTTTTTTTTTTTTTATTTGGTTAAGCGGTTTGTTTATTATTAGGAACGGACTTTTAGGCCGTTGAGAATAGTTAGTTGTCCAAGTTTAACTGTTATTACTGGACTAAAAAAATAAAAGTCCGAATTGACCGATTACTTTATTTCAAATAAAATGAAAGTCCATAAATACATTTTTTCTTAAGACTTTTATTATAAAATTCGGGTTCCTGCGTTAAAGTCGCAGTGATCTCTCCGCAATAACAAATATGAAATTCTCGTGCACTCATAATTCTGGAAAACTTTTTTACTATCTTAAAGAATGCAACATTATAGGAATGAAATCACATGGATTTTTATGCTGATTTTACTAAAATATTTTTATGCCTACCTGAATGTTACATATTTTAAAAAGTAATCACTAATTTTGTAATTTTCTTTTTTTTCTTTCCAGGTAAGTTTCAAAAACAAATTACTAAAATCGACCATGTAAAATGTGGAGTGAATCATGTTAATAAACGAATTTCGGGTTCCGGAGGGTAAGCTTATTTTGTTCTTAAGGGACGATTTTTAGTTATATATTTTAAAACAGTTTAAAACAAGATCTAGAAAATTTCAATGAAAGTATCTTGGTATATCTTGAATTTGCTCGAGGTCTGTATAAAGTTAAAAAAAATGGATTCTTGTGGTT
The DNA here is from genome assembly GCF_001687245.7 of Rhagoletis zephyria. Taxonomy (NCBI): domain Eukaryota; kingdom Metazoa; phylum Arthropoda; class Insecta; order Diptera; family Tephritidae; genus Rhagoletis; species Rhagoletis zephyria. The sequence continues at coordinate 102,074 of NW_016157270.1, read as the reverse complement.
TTTGCTGTAGAATGAACTATATATTTTTATAAAAAGAAATTTAAAAAAAATCGTATGGAAAATATAATTAAATAAAATCGTCAAAACGTCAGCGTATGCATATTTTTGACGCTGACTGTATATACATACACATTCATGAGCTATAAAGCTCACTAAAGAGTACATAGCAATATTAGAAAATTTGATTTTTGTTTCGGACATTTTTTCTATGTATTTTGCATTGGCTATAATGAAAAACTATATCCACTTTTGCTACTCCTGTGACTTAATTGATAATTTACGAGCTGTAATAAAAACTAGACGTGTTGTTAACACATTTCACTTAATTTTTTTTTATTGTAATGAATAAACGGACAAGCATACGCATGCTCTTCGGCCAATCAGATTTGAGAAAAAAATCATGTGACAACATAAACGCATTAATTTATTAGAACCAAACTTTTTGGAAACTTACCAAACAACGAAAATGTTTTCATTAAACCTAAAAGACAATAAAAGTTAAACAATAAAATTTCTACAACTAGAAGAATATTTTTATGAAATTTGCTTGTCTTTGGTTTGTGGTGCAAATTTTATGGCTCAAGAAAATTGATGCCAAGTTCGAAATTTATACACGTGCGAGTCATTTAAAATTGTTCGTGGAATGAAAGTACTATAAATGAAATTTACAAAATTCGTACATACCTACATATTACTGAGATTTGAAAAAACTGTCTTTATTTTTTTTTGTTTTTTGTTCGTTTGAGTTTATTTTAGCTCACCTTATTTTATTTTAATTATTTAGTTAAATTTTTAAATTTTTTAAATATTTTTTTTTTAATTATTATATTTTAATTTATTTTAGATATTATTTCATAATTTTCAATTTTAATTTGTGTTTTATTTTCACATTTCTTTCATTCACCTTTCGAAGAGCCAAAAAAAAAATATTTTCAAGAAAAATTCTTGTATGTATTACGAAAGACTGAGGGTAGTTGAAAAACCTTTGCTAGAATTTTCGATTGGGCATTGTTTGGGAATCTAATGTGTATGTATGTACACTGTATATGTACCAAAATATTGGAAAATTACAAAGTTAAAAAACCTTTTTCTATCCTCCACATTTTTTCTCTGATTTTTTATCTGGAAATTAATCTTGAAAAGCAACTAATTTGCATTTATGCATTTAGAAAACATTTGTGCATTGTGAATGGCGACTTTCATCCATCCAGCACCCCATTAAGCTCTCACCAATCACAAGTCGTGACTGCAAACGTTCAAATCCACACACAAACCCACAAAAACAAATGAATTCTGGACATACATATACATACATATATGCATATGTATCTGCATCTTATTGAACCGCCATTTATGCAAATATACTTTGCACAAACACATGTTTGTGCTTATAAATTACAAATTACAATTGCAACAAGGGTATGTACATAAGTGACTGATTCACGATTTGAATGGCAGCAATCATTTGCGCAAAAACGACATAAAAAAATAATAGTTAAAAATAATAAATTCATTTTTTGTAATGCAACCGTCTTGCAACAATAAAAAACAAAAATCAACGATACCGCCAAGTGCCACTAAGAATATTGTCGTAGCGGCGAGAGTACAGCAAAGGCAATGAATGAATGGTGAATGGCGAATGGCAACACCTGCAGTATGCAAATTAAAACATTTGCAATTTATTTTACTCTATAAGCATATCTTTAAAAATATATTTATGTATATGCCAGTACACAGCAAAACGGGGGCGAAAACATGCACATATACATATATGTATATGTATGTATATGTATGTAAATAAATATGCTCGTATTGCTGCCACAATTTGTTGCCTTACTTTGGATTTGAATGGAAAAGTCTTGTTGCAAACAATTTTACGACTACAATGCTCATAAAAATACTGTTAAAAATTCTGACTGTTCATTTTAATTGTGCCAAAACATAAATAATGCTACTTTCGTGTGTGTTTTGTTTTGTTTTTGGCAAAAATATTGCTAATTAAGCTGCGGCAATTAGCGCAGTCTAAATATGTATGTACGCATATACATATGTGTATGTATGTATGTGCATTTGAGTTGCTAAATGCAAAATGGCGTTGCCTGTTGGTGAGAATAAAACATTAGTAAAATTGTGTTTTCTTGTTCTAAACTGGAAAAAAGTTCTTAACGAACATAAATAACAAATAAATTAAAAAAAAATAAATTAAATTAATTAAAAACTAAATAAATTTCAAATTGAAATAAATTTAAAATAAAACAAAATTTAAATTTAAATAAATAATGTAAGATTTGAACAGAAATAAAAAAAATATATATTAAAATCAAATTAGATTCAAGTAAAATGAAATAAATAATAATGAAAAATTAAATTACAAAAATAAATAAAATAAAAAACAAAAATAAAATAAAAAAATTTTATTTTATTTTTTCAAGAAAATTTACAGCACCAGCAAAGTATCTATGTAGTTTTTCAAGCAACATAAATAATAAGAAATATTTCTTGTGACTTCGCTTGAGAGCTGAAAATTTAGCTTTAATAAAACATTACTTTAATTTCTTCAACAACAAAAGCAACAAAAAGAAGCCTATGCAAATCTCAAAAGCTTAGCTACTCATCCAAGCATTCAAATAAACAAATGCAAGTACTTCTGTACATATTTATGTAACTAAGTAATACTATATCTGTGTATACATACATACATACACATGTGCATATGTAAGTAGGTAAATGTAGACATAACTTTTCACATTTTTATCAGTTTGCTCAACAGCTTGTTGTCTAGAACAAAATTTAAACAAAAAATTATAGGCGTAGAGGTCTAATGGAAATGTTTACAAAATAATAAAAGCAACAAAAATTAAACGCCCACTAGCTAAACTTGACACAAGCAACGACACGACGCACAGTGCTTCTCTTCCATGTAAAATGTGAGCAAAAATTCGCTTCTTAGTAAAATTGAGGACGCTAAATTCAAAAAAAAAACCTCTACATGTAGTTAAGAAATGAACCCTTTTCATACACATTTAGATGGATAGCCATCTTTTAATAATTCATTTAACTTATTAAAAAATTTGACTTTAACTTTTTAACAGGTGGCAACTAAAAGTTAACCTCTATTGTCTACAGATTAATCGTGCAGATCTGATGGCATTGACAAAAAATGAAAAAATTATTTTATGCTTTAGCAAAAAACACATTGCTTCAAAAAGTGCGAGATATGAGCAGGTTTTTATTTAATAATAAAAAATAACATATTTATACATATCGCTACCTTAATATAGAAAGGCCCTATCTGACATCGTCGCTGATTTACAAAAAGTCGTAACTAACTAAAAATCGAAAATTTACGTTTTAATTGATTATGATGAATTTGATCGAATTATGTGGCCTCACATCGTTTTATGCAATAAAAGATTTTAGTTAGTTACGGCTTTGTGCATTTCAGCGACGATGTGAGATAGGGCCTTTCTATATTAAGGCAACGATATGTATATTTTTGATTAATTCCATTCAAATTTACCGTTTTTTGAAATTTTGATTTAAAAAAATTTGTTTTTTTTTGGAATACCGCAAAAACACCCTATGTTTTATTTTATTTCTAAATTTGTATAAATGTAGTTCTCTACTATATGAAAATAAAAAACGTCAAACCAACATTTTATTTCAAAAAATTTATTTTTGACATTTGTTTCCGTGAAGAGCTTACGCATAGCTATGCTCTTATTACAATTTTTAGTATACAATTTTTCGACTTTAGTGGCTTCCTGACGGCATATAATTTATTTTATAGAAAAATTTCTGTTTAATTATTTTTAGTGGATAAATTACGCATACAAAAATACCAAACACTTTCACATTGCAGACAAAGAATTTTTCGATTTTTGCCCACTTAGGCGGCACTGTGCGACGCATTAACATTTACTATTGCATACTTATGTACATATTTATTTGTTTAAAAAGTTTTACGTATTTATAAATACTTGCATATTATTATTTATTTTTTTTTTACTGTTTCTGTTTGCTCTTAATTTCATATGCATTAGCGCAGTTGTCACTCTGTAGCTCTGTAGCGCTGCTTAAAAGTGTTAAAAAAATACTTTTTTTTGTGAAAAGATAAGACAAACGGAAAAAAAATGCTTGCACAGTTGTATGAATAGGGTCACAAACTGTTGACGCCCCAAGCGTGTGTGAAATGCGTGTGAAGGGAGGTCAAAGAGTTTTGACGGAATGCAAAGGAGATGAGAGGAAAATAAATTTGGGATTTTCTTACTACTTTTGTATGTACATTAGGATGGTACAAAAAAAAAATTGAAGTCGGAAGTCCTAGGATTGTTCGATACCGAAAAAGAATTACTTTTTTTAAATTTGGAAATCAAAAAATATTTACAGACCGCTCAAAGTGCCCCATGTATTTTATGTGAAAAAAAAACAAATTTTCGTAGAATTTGTATAAAATTCTTGTAAAACAGCTTTAAAAAGTAATATCCAATTTTTTATTTTACCGTTTTATAATACTAAAAATTTTTTATATGCCCTCCAAAAACTCCAAAAAATGCAATGCCAATCCATCAGCCTTCTCTTTGTGTTCAATGTTCCTATGGCCGTGAACTCAAAAAAGGAGAGACCCTTATTGACACACACACTGAGCATAATTCTGTTTTACACTTCTGCACTAGCTTGGCTATCAGAGTATATTGTTGTTTCCTTTATTCTACCGATGCGTTTTCCTAGAACCGTAGAAACCTAGGAGTCTCGCTTGGAAGTAGATTTCATCATTCCCTGGACAGAGAGACAGGAAGACGCCGAACTCCTCCGAGTACATACCTGCCGCACACCATAGTCCATCTTTGATCCGTCGATGTAGAGAGAGATTGCCTATTCTCGCTCACTCTGCCGATCCTCAACTCAACTCTCTTCTGGATAGGATTCTCACTTGTATGTTTTTAAAGCTGAGGTTAGATACCATATAGGCGGTCTTTTGTCGTGTTTGTATTTCATTGATGATCATCGCGTGTCTAAATTGGCGAGTTCGCCATACTCCTGACTCTCTAAGTCTGACTGCAGATTACAGTTTAATGCCTACACATACATATATGGCTTCTAAAAAGGGGGATGTAAGAGGACCCTCAATGTCCACAAAGATTCTCACCACCTCGTAGAAAGTTTACGTCTCTCAGGCTGATCCCATCTCATCTTCCAACGCACTTCTTCTCAGCGTACCGCATCTCATCTCAGCACAACTTTATCATAGCCTACTTCTGAGCTATGTATATTGCTTGCTCTAGATCTCCTTTTATTAGAATAACTAAGAAGCTTCTAAAAAAATGTCAAAACAGGAGCACGCACAGCTTATCAGCATCACAATAAATGCCTTTTTTCCGGTAGCAAGAGCACGATGCTGTAAGTCTGCACTTCCAACTCATGTCCCATTGACTTCACCTGCCCCACATGCAAATGCGCTAAAAGTCGAGTAACTTGTTTATTACTTTGCGAATTTAATCAAACATTTTTTGTGACAACATTTTGATTAGCCATACATATATATAATATACATACATACCAGCTGAGCATACGAATATGTGACCAGACAAGCTGCAGGCATGCAAATCAACACACAACACCGGCAATTTGCCACAAATGTCGAAATGTCACACACGGTGGACGGTCGGACAGACGGACGGACGGAGGGACGGCAGGCAGGTTGCTACTTATTCTTATCAAACAACGCATAGCAATACTGTGTCGTATTTAATTAAAATCGCCATTAAACTACATACATACGCCAACAACGAGTTAAACAGACAGTGAAAAAATAGAAAGAAAGCAAACAAAAAACACAACTGCTTTGGTGCCTCGGAATAGCTGACTCTGACTCTGACCGGCCGGATAGCTGGGTGCCTGTTTGAGGGCCGCGTTGGCCCTCTTCCTCTGAGACCGCAGAGGTTGTATCAGTTCGATAAATGGCAGGCAGCTAACCAACCGACCAACCAAGCAGCAACCGGTCGTCAACAAGTCGATGAAGCGAATTTCAATCACCCGTTTGGGACCCCCACTGTGACAGTCATCGGGTATTTAAATTAAAAGTTGTGGTCAAATGCCTACGCAAAAACATTTTAGCTTTGAAAAAAAAAAAAACAAAATTTGAAATTTACAGCAAAAAGTGTACTATGTATATATGTATGTTAGCATGTATGCATGTATAAAATGAGGTTAGAAATTGTTGAAAAGGTAAAAAACGCGTGAAATTTGCCCGACAACAAGAGCGGAACTGCGAACTTAATCACTGAATGAGTTTTGGTTAAAAAAAATAATTTAAATCGAGTTAGAGCTTTGAGTAGTCGCTAAATTGTGAATATGTAGGTAAATACGTATGTAAATATAAATATATTTATGGGCATTTTCCATGATTTATGTATATTTGTATATATTTTTCCGAGCTCACAACCGAAAAGTGAATACCTGCTTCACTTGGGTCGGTCAGACAGACAAGAAGATGGTGTTGAAATGATCGTATTCTCACTCACATAAGGACAGGGCTGACATAGTGTTCCATACTCCCGATTTCGTCCACGTCGCGGCATCTACGGCAGAAATCATTGGCCGGTAAACCCATTCTCCTAGCATGCCTTCCTATTTAGCAGTGGCGCGTAATAATACGGCCCACCAGCCTTTGTAGAGGGCATTCTAACCGAATGAGTGCTTCGGATCTTTTATTGTCGATGCTGGGCCAGATTTGTCGCGTTGTCTCACGCTTGGGTTCTTCCGATTCCCTCCTTATCCGACGACAGAGTGATCCCTTTCCTCGCAAGTTCGTCCGCTGCACAATTAGCTCGAATGTCTCAGTGGCCTGGACGGTCGCACAATATGAGTAGTAGACTTTGGAGCTACATATATCGATGAGGACTTTCCCAGTTATTGTCAAGGTCTCACAGCAGTCTATGTAGTGACTTGATAACTGCTTAGCTATCGGAGTATATAGTTACTGAATGCAGAGGTTAAGAGAAAGGATCGACAAGCCAGAGTTCGGCCTCTTTTATGGTCGCGATTAAATGAGTAAAAATGGTAACTTGGCAAATTTTAGTCTGTAAACAATTTTTCAAAGGGCTGCCAACCATCTAGACATGGATTCAAAGCGTAACTTAGCGCATTTTAATTTTTTTGCAAAGGGTTGCCAACTGTAAGAAAACAAAATTATTCAGCTACATTGGACGTTTTTATGAATTAGTTAACAGGTTGAACGACCTTTGCTCGGAGTGCATATAATTTTTTAAGTTTCAAGGTTTGGATATCAAATAACCGGTCATTTGGGTAGCTTGTTTTGTAAATATTTATCATTAAAATTAATAAGAAACTAATTTGTACTAAAAAGTGGCAACCCTCAGCGAGAATATTTCTGGATTAATGTACTTAAAAATACCTTTCACTAATATCCTTAGGGGTAACACTTACTACACAAGCAAAGCATTGATTAGGCGCTTTGTTTTACTACCTACAAAATCCAATGGTGGCAACCCTATTCCAAAATATCTCTACATTTTAAATTTTTAAAATAATTTCCATTTGAAACCCATATTATGATATTTTATTTTATTTGTAACTAATTCCGAATAGGTGGCAACCTTCTATGAATGTTAGCTTGAAACATACTGTTATATGTATCAATATTTGTTAAAGGGTTGCCACTTTATATATATTTTTTAACCCTTGTTTCTTTCCTCTATCATCTTGAGTATGTAATTTGTTTACGAAAAAAAAAAAAACATTCGCATGAAGAAAAAAATTCGCAACCTCAGAATGTGAACATAAAATATCAAATTTTAAGCTGCATTTATTATTACGGCTCATCTCACATATAATCCAGTAAATTGCCAAAATATTTTCGAGGAAGTCGTTAACAACGACAAATTTTATGCATCGCTTGGAAAAATTTTACGATATTTTTTTTTGCGTGGATGGTGAGCACTGCAACATACATACATATGTACTTGCATGCTCTATTCTCACAAAGTTGCGGCCAAAATTTTTACTACTTATAAATGCTCAAGTTTTTCATAGTCTATTTAGTACCTAACGGCTTGTAATATTTTCAACTATTTCCATATTTTTTGCCAACCAAGCTCTCGATTTTTGTTGATTTTTTTTTTTGTTATTTTTTAGCAATAACTTTTCAACTCGCTTTTGTCGTTTTGCTTGTTCTTATCTTAATAGAAAATTTTACTGCTTCATTCGTTGCTGTCGTCAAAGTCTGTTACTATTTTTCGAATTCATTTTAGTTTATCTTTTTTTTTGTTTATCGCCTTTTTGTGTGCTCACTACCTGAAATACAGCCGCGGCGCCTCAAACAGCTAAAATAACAGAAATAAAATCTAAACTAAGGTGGGTGTTTGGTGATTTGCATTTTAAATTAAGCAAATCCGACTAGTGGCTGTTGTTTGTTGTTGGTTTGGCCAGCAACGGGCTGATGTTTGCATAGTTTATTTTTTGTTTTATGTTTTTTTTTGTTTCGCAACTTTTAAGTCGTTTTTATGTTGCCCGTTTATCGCTGTTAGGGTTTTGGTGCTAACATTTTATTATTGGAATTTATTTTCTGTAAATTTCGATTCTTAACTTTAGACGAAAGTCTTTTTTTGTTTTGAAATTTCGTCTTAAGTTGTTAATTTTAAATATTTTTTTCTTTTTCATCCCATTTGAATTGCAAATGTCAAATTACTTCTTCTGTTTGCTTTTGCTTTCTGGTCAACAATTCCTCTAACTTCTCTTTTATGTTATTACTTTTTTTTTTGGCAGGGGTTTTCCACAATCCAGTCTCTAACATTTCACACTTTTTAACGGTTTCTGTCGCCAAATATTTTCGTGATATTTATTTGATTGAGCAGACAGTTTTATATTTAGTCGTGAAATAACAATTAACAATGTTTTATTTATAGTTTTTTTTTTTTGTTTATGTGTTAGTGTCGGCTGTTTTTGTGCTTTAAGCAAGCCTTGGTTGCGTGGTTCGATTGCCATAATTTTGAGTGCCATTTCAAGTTAGTTGGTTTTTTGTAGCTATAAGTCAATGTCTGGTTAACACTAACTATAGGTTAAACCTAATTATCGACGTTACCGTTCGAGTGGAGTCGAAGATTAGTGTTAACCAGACATTGAGTAACCGGCCCTTAAAGTCTTAAGCCCGGGAGTGGATCATGTTTTGTTGGAATGCCTTCATTTTAGACAGAGTAGGACTTTTGATTGACTAATCTTAGTTTAAGCCAGCCAGTGGTTTAAGCCACAGCCTTGTACTGAAAAATTTGCCCTAAGTTTACTCTATTTGGGAATCTAACACCCTTTTCAGCGATGACGTTATTCCAATCTTCTCAAATGGTCCCGAATTAGCCATTGGACGAGTATTTGGGGCATATTCTTCCATCAACTTTCGCTGAGGAAAGTTCACGGACTTTCACACTGCTGTTGTGTTTTTCAGGTTGAGATACATAGATGTAACGTCTGGTGCATTTTTACGTGGGTACTTTCCGACGACGGCCGACCGACGCCACGGTCTCAGAGACACAGCGAATCAATACAATGCCAATCGGAAATTGGGAATAAATACGCTTACCACCCACCTCGAGGCGTATTTAAACCTCCGCCGTACTTTGGGCCCCGAATCGTGAAGATTCCGTTTATGCAAAAACTCGTTGAATGTCAGACAAAATCTGAAATCCGGTTTTTCGCGGACATAATTAATATCCCGAATTTACTCATAAGCCACCCGGCCGTCGAAACTATTGTCCCAGTGGTAGTGCCATTTCATCAATACCGTCTCCCGAAAAGAGCAGAAAGCCGAAAGCCATCCATCCATCAAAGACATCCCAAATCAAATCTATTCTTTTGAGGGAGGCGTTCTCCAGGTACTTTGGCGGTTTTCAAGACGTTCGTAAACAATGGCGAGATATTCTGCAGAGACTAAGCCTTTCAAATCCTTCGTCAAAGGAAACTTGATGTCAATGTTTTTAATGGGCAAATCAAGTCCAGTTTACTCTATAGCTGAGCTATAGACAATATTTCCACTATCTCAGATCTCTCAGGCTCTGGGTGCTAAGCGAGAAGCACTTTCTTTAATTAAAACATGTATCGATACCAAGTAATAGCTCCCGTTTAGTCAACCGACAGATCGAACTTTGTATACCAGCGGCTTTCCACCAAATCAGCCATCCCAAAAAAAAAATAAATATAATAGTTTTCATCTGCTTTGCGCTCTAATTGTTTTGCTTAGTTTCTCCATAGACTCAATCAAAAGACAGCAGCCCACATAAATAATAAAATTTATGAGATTTATTTATCTCTCCAAACGTGCGGCATATATAATTCGTTTGCGAACGCTATCCACACCCACGCACGCTACTCCCTCTGAACTAACGCTGGCTGATTCGTGGACACATATTGCCTAAAATAAATCATTACGCTGCTAACGACGGCAAAAATTATATTTACGACCAGCATTAAATTAAATTATTGCTTCATAATTTTTACGAAAGCAAAAAAACAAAAGCAACGCGCTTATATGTGGAAGAAATTAAAATCAAACACCACAAACATCAGCAAAAACCTATAAAATTTCATTTAAATCGTATATATATATAGCAAGCGTATGCAAAATAGTGATTGCAGGAATGCATTTGAGTTGTGAAAAATAAAGTGTTTTTGTTTCGTTTTTTTATTTTTTTTGTGAAAATATGTAGCTGTGTGTACTAATATGCGTATCTGGGTGCATATTCATTAGCACAGAAACGAAAATAAACGCCCACCAAAGCGCAATCTGTTGTTGTGCCACATATGTAAGCGAGAGCAAATNTTCGTAACTTGAAGTGGCCTCCACAATCACCGGACATGAACCCAATCGAAAATTTATGGAGTCATGTAAAATCGAAGCTTGCCGAATATTCAAGTCCGCCCAGTGGAGTTAATGAGCTGTGGGAGCGAACACGCGATGTATGGGATGCTATTCCGACTGACTTTGTCTTGAGGTATACACGAAGTATGCCTAATCGTATCCACGAGCTGAAAAAATCCAAAGGATATTGGACATCTTATTAATATTTATTTTATTTATTGTAAAAAATAAAAAATGGGTTGAGTGCAAAACTGTAACATTTGTCTTTATTTGCATTATTGCTTGCTACTAGTGTTGTTGTTGTTGCATTGACACCAAACCGGTTTGAGAGAGAGAGTACATACATGCCAATAAAGTTATGCAAAAAAAATATTTGATTTGTTAAAACATGTCTAAAAAAAAATGTGTTGAAATAGAAAGTATTACATTTTGTTACAGTTTTGCTCTTCAGTGTAAGTACTTGGCCAACACTATACTACATAGTGACGGTGATATGACGGCAACAACAACAACAACAACAACAACAGAAATAATAGCGCTTTACAATCTTCATGAATTCATCCGCCCACACGCATACGTATGTATGGATGTATGTATGTATGTAATGTGGCGGGAAGTGAAGTGACGTGGTCCATGGTCGTCGTAGTTAGTCGTCGGATGTTGCTCGAGTACGTGGTACACCATACATACAAAGATATGTATGTACAAGTATGCCTATTGGAAAGTATAAATTTCAATGGATATCAACTCGGCAAAGTTCGTTTTACGTCATAGCCATTGGCCGCTCAACGCTTTTGACGCTTATGAAGTCATTTTCGCCTGCGTTCCATAGTTCATTTCAGAGTTGAAAGAGTAGGAGGCGAACGATGGTGTTTGTAATTTTTAATGGACGTAGATACATCAAAACAGCTGACTAATGGCTGCACAGCATCATTCTTTCTACGTAAATATTCTTGCTCTAAATATTTCATTTAAGGTGGCGAGAGAGGGTATGTAGATATGTCAAAAATTCTATACAACTTTTGTACCTACATACATATATGTATGCGCCTAGGCTTAGGGTATCTTACCCCGGCCCAGTCAAGCCTTCACAATTTTTAAATAGTTCCTTCGATCTAAGGTCAGACGGATATGTTCCCATATCATGCACACAGGGCCATAGTTCAGTGAATAGTTTTTACACAGCAAGTATTGAATTTAATTCAAATCATTTTATTTTCGTAATCTTCAATTTCCAAGACCTCTGATACGCGAATTTTAAAGGGATTCACAGATGTCGTACATTTTTTTTTTTGGAATTTATATTGAATAGACCACTTTGAATTTATAAAATCTGATACTGAATTTACAGATCCTTAATCTGCGATCCCAGAAACACCTGAGTAACCAGTTTCAAGCTAATCTTATCGATTTTCAAAATATCGTTCACTATATTGGATCCGCCATTTTGAATTTTTCCAATCTAACTCCAGATTCGTAATCAGCGACACCAAAAAAAAAAAGATTCTTAAAAAATCCAAACATTTAATTTTTGCTTTATGACTACCTACAAAGAAAATGATGTATACCGATTATTTTCTGCTCAAAAAATATCAAAACAATTTTGCAACCTGATTTTGCCTTAAAAATAAAAAGCAAACAATATCGATTTATAAAAAATAAATATCGAAAAATCTCAAAACACTTCATAAGAAGCCGAAAAAAAATCAAGAAAAGCCCAATAGCACTTTAAAATTTCTCTCTGCAAGGAAATTTATTGGTTATTTTCTGCCCAAAAAATGTCAAGCAAATCTCTTTTCTGCGAAAATTTTTATTTTTTTTAACCAAATTTTTCAACTCAAATTTTCAGAACTAAACCAAAATTTGTTCTAAGGCAATTAAAAAAAACGGTATGAAAATTTTGGTACTCAAATTTTATCTTCCCTTGAAACAAATTTTTCGAGAACAAAATTTTTGCGTCAAGGGCAGATAAATTTTAAGATTTACATAAAAAAAACACCCCTAAATTTAATGGGTTCACATACTAGAAATAAATTTTTATTTATTTCTAATATTTCTACCAAAAATTTTGAAACAAATTCGAATCATTTCTATTTTTGGCATCATAATATTCAGCCATTATAAATACCAATTTACAAATTATTGCCAGTACTTATGTGAAGACTTTTTTGGATATTCCAAAAAAATATACACTTAGAGCCCAACCACGTCAAATAAATTAAAAATAAAACTTTGTTTACAACAAGTTTACAACTCAACGGCAATTAACGCGCTTTTAATAGCCTTACGCAGCAATTTTACTGAAAAAATTGTTGATGGTTTTAAATTCGTATACTTAATTGAATAAATGCCAAAAATAAAATCTTCTCCAAAAAGCACAAAATTTGCTCTTGTTATTGTTGTTGCTAATGTTGTAATTTATATTAGGCATACAATTCTTTCAAGAGTTGTTCACGCTTTATTTATACATATTGGCTAAAATTATTTCATTATATTTTGGCTAACGAAATAAAATTTCATTATTAAGTAACTTGAACACATAACCGAACCGAAATTTTCATTGATACTTTTGCTCTACAAAATAAACAAATGTTTCGTTATTGCTTCCCAGAAAATGTGTATTTAAGTGATGTAATGAGCGAAAAACAAAATTTTGTTGTACTTATTTTATAAGCACGAAATTGGCATATTTTGGCTCTATTTCATTAGAAATTCATGTGAAATGGTGAATGATTTTACGTACTACATTCAGATGTAGATACCCGTATACATGTAATGTATTTCTACATCCGCAAAAAAATGTTGTTCATTTCGTAATCGTATTTTTCAGTTTTTTTTATTTCCTTTGAGCGGAAGTTGTCATTGCGGATTTACGTCTTAACTTAGGAGTCGGCGCACATTCCAATATCCATATACAAGCACACATGCAGTGCATCATGAATATATATACATATGTATAAATGTATGTACAGATACATATATGCGCAGCCATATGCAATGCATACTACATACATCACTACCAAGCCCACATAAGCACTATTTATACTATGTATATTCAATTCCGTAGTCTACGCTCCGAAGACGCCCAAAACTAATTCGGGCATGATGCGCGGGCGTCCTGAAAAGTGACTCCATTGCTTGCTTGCACCAGCTGACGGACTTCCTCTAACATACATTATATGCATATATATGTAACTGACTCTTTAAACTGACAATTATACGCGCATCCATTCTTATCAACTACCCAATCGGAAATTTTAGCGCCTACGTAAAAAGCATAAGCATAATATTACTATTCGTTAAATTGTGTTGACAAATTCAAATCTAATCTTGTTTTAAATCAAAGTATTATTAATAAATGACCCTATTATTTTAATCATCATCATGGTAACCATGGTATATATATGCCAACGGTGGGCAAACGCGGCTCTTTGCTTAGCAAAGTGTGGCGCTTTTTTATTTTCTCTTTCCTTAGAACATTTTGGCTCTTTTTACTTTTTAAAATACATATTTCTTTGCTGGATATTCTTTTCCATTGTGTTGTTTTCTTATTTTATTCTTTTTATATACACATACGCAAATTAAGATCGGAACATTACCCGCAAATTGGAGAATGAAAATTGGCTTTTTTGACTTAATGTTCTTTACCGATATGATGGAATATTTGCAAAACTTGAATTTGTCTCTACAAGGAGAGAATAAAAATGTTTTTGATTTGTCGCAAATTATTTTAAGTTTTGAAACTAAACTTTGTCTTTTTCTACATCATCTCAAAAAAAGTATATTTCATCATTTTCCATGGCTAGAAAAAAAATATTGGACATGATTACTACGTGATTTAAAAGCAGATTTTAAAAAAAGATTTGCCGACTTAAAATTTCATAAACCTTTTTTATATAACATAATTGATGATGTATTAACAATATCCGAAATACTCCTTTTTCAGAAAAGGGAAGAAGAGTTTAAGTTTTTGGAATTAAAAGAAGATAAGGCACTGAAAATCCAACACTAAGCTTTGCCATTTCTTGTTGAAAACAGCTGCATGCCGTATACTTTCAATTTTTGGTACGGCGTATAGTTACGTGAGTCTTTGTACTCTACATTCACAATTGACTAACCATCATTTAACATAACTGTTACGAACGGCTTTAACTGACGTAAAACTATATTTTGAAGATTTGACCAAAGGGATCCTTTGAATTTTCTTTAATATCTATCTTACG
The DNA here is from genome assembly GCF_001687245.7 of Rhagoletis zephyria. Taxonomy (NCBI): domain Eukaryota; kingdom Metazoa; phylum Arthropoda; class Insecta; order Diptera; family Tephritidae; genus Rhagoletis; species Rhagoletis zephyria. Next base: position 86,981 of record NW_016157270.1, on the reverse strand, counting down.
TACATTAGAATAATAATAAAACTAATGTTTTTTATTTCTAATAATAATTTCATTTAAAATAAAACTTTTGTTTTTGTTTTTTTTTTTTTTGTGGCTCTTTGTAGCATTTTGAATTTACATGTGGCCCTTTTCGGCCTCGGCCATGAGTAAGCTTTGGCTCCATTATTTATTCTCAACGTGTTCAGTTACTACTTTCTTGCCACCTTTTTCCAACAAAGCTCTTCCACTCCCACTTGTAAAGAGATTTAGAACTTCTCAGATGGATTTATTTTTTATCTTCCAAAAAAATATTTCAATTTTACAAATACCGCGGTAGAGTAATCCCGAAAGATATCTGTAAGTGCTCCAAAATAACCTTGTTTTAAAAAGTCATAAGCTAGAAGCAATTCAAATTTCCTACAGGCATTCGACTACTCGTTATACATATTTGTTTCGGGTGCATCGGCATAGATCCATAACATCGGCTGGACTGCTATTACATTTTTACGCAGATTCGTGTTTATTTATATATTTAAATTTATTTTATTTGTTGCATTTTTCATGCTTTAAGAATGTAGACTTGTGGCTTTTATTTCTGTTTGGACCATTGTCTCGGCATGTTTTGTATTGAATATATGTATATATGTAACCACAGAATGTACTAGGTTGTCGAAGTTAATATTTATGGAGAGTGACTGCTGCTGCTGCTGCAAAAATTAGCTTACTCGAAATTTTTCTCAGAAATCGAATGAAATCGAAAACAAAAGTTTAAATGAAAATTTCTTGCATTTTGCCCCGGTTCTGTATGAAATTAAAAAATAAATGATTCTTGTGGTTTCTGCTATTTAATGAACTATATTTCCATTAAAAAAATAAATTTTTATATATAAAGATTAGAAAATTTTGGTATTGAAAATATACATAAAAAAATGCTCAAAACGTCAAATTATACCTATTATTATTATTTGTCCCCATGTGATTGAAAATATTCGGATTTGTGAAATTTACATACTCATACAAGTATTTGCAGCAGCAGTTACTCTCCATGGGTATTCACTTCCACAGGGTATGCATACTTTTGACGCTGAATGTATGTACTCGTGCCCAAGGAAGTGATAACTTCTCTATGTTGCGCATAAATCACTTTTTTTTTGAGTAGATATTCAGTAGATAGCTTTCAGTTCTTTTTCATAGAGAATTCTAGAAATCAATTAAAGTAATTGGTTTTGTTTTATCTCAAAAAAAAAAAAAAAACAACATTCGCAATCGTGCAAAACGTGCCTACTCCCGCTACTCCGTTGAAGTCGCTTTAAACAAATTAACACTTACTTATGAAAGCACTTTGCCTCGTAATTCTTTTCTTTTATTTTAAAATTAAGTACATATGTACATATAATGCCTATATGTAGATACATACATACATATCGTCACCTGAAATGCAAAAATACATAACAACATCGTAACTGAAATGGAAAAAGTCGTAACTAAATATTTTTATTTTGTTCATTAAAGGATGTGGGTGGGGTGGCAGTTGTAATTCGATGAAATCCATCATATCAATCAAAAACTGAGTTTTGAATTTTTTTATTAGTTACGACTTTTTAAATTTTAACGACGATTATTGTTACGTCTTTTTGCATATCAAGTGATGATATACACATACCTAACTTTTCAACAAATGTACCTTAATTGTGTACAACAATTTTTGATCCGCTCTTGTTATTAAATTGAAAATGACAATATTAGTACGCTGTTGAAAGCACGCGCCCATTTCTACACCGCTGATAAACTTTTTGCGTGGTTCTGCAAATTTACACTAATTTTATATATGTACATACATATGTATGTATGAACAAACATACACAAGCAATTACGAATCGCTATATTTTCGTACACAATCACTTTTTTATTTGCTATTTTCGGTTATCAGCAGCTGTGATTTAAATTTTTTATTCTAACAAAACGGCAAGTGCAATTAAAAAAGCGAAAAAAAATCACATTTACTACCGCAAAGCGAGAAGCTACAAACATACATACATATGTATATACATATCGAGCCCAAACCGTCAAAATAACGTAAGCGCCATTTTTTTTTTTCAAAATTTCCTTTTTGATGCAGACATACATCTAGATGACCTAGGAGTATTTTTGCATCCAAAATAAAATTTTTAAAAAAATTTCGCTTACGTTCTTTTGGCGGTTAGTGCTCGATATGTATGTATGTATGTCGATCAGGTAGAAAATGTGTATAGCGAAATTAAATATTGAATGTTAAATATAATACGAATATATGTATGTACATACATATCGATGGCCCTCTACTATAACGACACAATTAAAAATTAAAAAAAAAAAAATCCTTGTCTAGTCCCATTTATAATCCTTACTTAAGTAGATGGGAAGGAGTACTGAAGGTAGTAGTAAGGATTAGACGTGAATTAGACAAGGATTGGAGACATGAGACATTTGACAGTGGTAAAGGTTTTTATTCTTGAAGTGCAAAATTATTTTTTAAAGCTGTTTTCATATCTCTTATCACAGTTTATATTTTGCTTCCTAGCTAATTTTCAACTGCGCAATTTCGTCAGGTATTATTTTTTATATATGTATTTACATGTTTAACTTTGTCATTGATTTGTTTGCTTAAAAAAATTTAAATATGTCTGTATGTATGTACATACTTCTGAAGGTGTGTTCACGTTCTATTGATTATGTGGAAGTGAATCTTACTAAGCAAGTGTGCACGATTTTCGCACACAAATAACAACTACAATTACCTGATGTTGATTTCTTTATCGAATATTTTTGTAAACTAAATCAATTACATATATTATAAATATGTGAAGAATTTTTTGGAATTTATCTGAGATTTGCTCTAATTTTTATTATTTAATCCACTTCTACAACATTTTTGCTAAAATTAAAAAAAAAAATAGTTTCCTTTATGTATTACTTACTTCAAAAAGAATGTTTCATTCTGAGTATTGGTCAGTATGCGTAAAACCAAAGCAAATGCTTTTTCTTAATTTGTCAGACCTCTTACTCAATTTGTTTAAATAAATTTAAGTGAAATGTATGGAATTTTAAGAAAAAGCAATTGCTTAGTTTTTATGCATACGGCCCTTTATATTTCTGAGCAAAAAAATAAAAATCAAATAATAGTTAATATTTTTTAGCGAAAATGCGAATTATCATAAAAAATTATTAAATTCAGATTGAAACTATTATATTCATAAAAATTACAATCCCTGGAAATTGTAAAAAAAAATAAATAAATTGTAGCAGAAATAGAATTAATTGGAATTAATCAGCCGATATTACCCAAAAAAAAGTAAAAAAAAAAAAATTAATTTATTAGTCCCAGATGTACATACAGTTGCGGTCAAAATAATAGCACCAAAACTTAGAATGGTGTTGCTTTATTTATTTTTAATAATTTTCTTTTATGTAAATTGTAGTTCGATCTATGTATACATAATAGAAATCATATAAAAAATGTTTCAAAGCTTATACAAAGTTCACACGGATTGATCGAACTTAAAAAAAAACATCAAAATTTGAAACTTTTTATCTATTTTTTTCATTTTTTTTTTTTAAATTTCGAGTACGTAGTTTTGTAGCGCATTCAATTTATGTGGAATAAAATGTACCGTTGATTTTTAAGATTTTTTTTTTTTGTCGAGGGTGTTGGACATTTTTTTCCATATAAAAATTAATTATTAAATGCTTTTTGAGTAGTACATACTTTTTTTAACCTCCAAAATAAGGAAAGCGTAATTAAAAAAAAAAAAATTTTTTTGCAGAAATGCTCCTGGATCATCTAGATGCATTTTGAAAAAAAAAACTTCGTTCCCGTTATTTAGGCAGTTAAGTCTCGTTATGTATAGTGCCATGCAATTTTATTTCAAAATTAGCTTATCCACCCTAGCGATAAAGCCAGTAACACTGCTCCAAAGCTAAAAGTTGCATCAAATCATATTAAGACATTGTATTGTATCGTTATGTTCGAATTCAGCAGCGACTTAAAAGCCAAACGCTAGGCTAATAAAAAATTTTACGATCTTCTAACTTAATTACGTTACGCTTATCAATGTCTAATGCGACATTATCTTAAGTGGCAATCTTGCAACAGTGACATGTTGCAAAAGCAACTAATAATCGTATAGCCAAGCCAAAAGCTGGAGCGTAGGTGTTGGGGCAAAGTGTCGTTTTTATAGCCTCGCAAGTAATTGACACCTCTCGCAAAACATACTCACGTGCACATGTATACACATACAAGCACTTAATTGCACACTATTCATACAGCACGAAATGCACCAAATGAATATCGGCGAAGCGAACAAAAATAATAAAATCTCAAAGTAGTTATGCCTACAAAGTACTAAGCAGGCACTCTTTAACTTATTGCTATACACTTTCAAGCTGACTCTTGTCTGATTGTACATACATACATACATATGTATGCCACTTCCAAGTGAACATAAAAATTGCCATCAAACAACAAACAAACCATTTTTATAGCCTACGCACTTAAATATTGCACGTACATATACAAACATACAGTGACTCAAACAAATGACCGCGTGTTGATTTTATTTTAATACTCGTAATGTTTTTCGAGCTAAAACTTTTTGTTATTTTCCTATAAAAACACCGTTCAAGCTTTAACTTTATACAAAATGTACGAAAATCCAAGGATTTTTTATCAAAATTTCAACTTTTTAATCTGAATCTTTAGAACATTGAAATTGTATATCCCGTACAATTTTAGTCTAATTCAGTCTAAAAGTTTCAAACGGCTAAAAAATCCCGTTGATTTTTTGAGAATTTTTTTTTTGCGACGGATTTTTGATAATTTTGAATTTGAGTTTTCATTAGACTAAAATTGTAAAGACTATAAAACTGCATACCAAAAAATGTTCTAAAGATTCAGATTAAAAGATTTAAATTTTTATGAAATTTTTGTTGAATTTTCCTAAATTTTTTAGCCGGTTGAAACTTCATTAGACTAAAATTGTATGGACTATAAAACTGCATACCAAAAAATGTTCTAACGATTCAGATTAAAAGATTTAAATTTTGATGAAATTTTTGTTGAATTTTTCTAAATTTTTTAGCTGGTTGAAACTTCATTAGAGTAATATTGTAACGACTATAAAACTGCATACCAAAACATGTTCTTAAGATTCAGATTAAAAGATTTAAATTTTGATGAAATTTTTGTTGAATTTTCCTAAATTTTTTAGCCGGTTGAAACTTCATTAGACTAAAATTGTATAGACTATAAAACTGCATTCCAAAAAATGTTCTAAAGATTCAGATTAAAAGGTTTAAATTTTGATGAAATTTTTGTCGAATTTCCCAAATTTTGTATAAAGTTTGAAACTGTGATTTATATAATTTTGGTTAAAGCTTGAAAAATAGCAACAAAAAAAATTTGCTCGAAAAGCATTACTAAGACGTATTTAAAAAATAAAATCAACACGTGGTCATTTGTTTGAGTCACTGTATGTATGTATATATACCGACTAATGTTGAGCTGCAATTTAATTATTGTCACAATAACAGCAAACCAAACTTCGATTACGCTGCACTGGCACAAAGTTGCAATTTTTCATATGCACATACATACATACATCCATACTTACTTACTACGAATACTATGTTAGTTTGTATGCAATTGCAGCACTTGCTTGTTGCCGATTTTTATTGATTTCATTTCTATTACTATTTCTTTTATGTTTTTGTTTTATAGTTTTTCTGCATTCACACACACATGATTTACTCATTCATGCAGTTATTCACCGCCTCCTCAAAGTCGCATTATTCATGCAATCTTTTTCATTTGCCTTCGCTCCGCTTCCACTTGTCCGTTTTTGGCACGTTCGCTCGACACAACGCAATAAAATCCGGTTGTAAATTGCCAATATGTACGCGTTTTCATTCATAAAAATAAAGTCATTATTATTATCAGTGGAATTTATATGATTTGTTTTTTTTTTGCATTGTTTCTTGACTTTCGCTTGAACTGCGCGTACACAACCGCGCGTGTCTTCTATGAGAGTTGGAAAAAGTCTAAGAATGGTACAAGCCAGCATTACCAGTACTGTTTTTTTAACTTTGGTAGAATTTTGTAAATTTTTACAAAAACAATTTATTATTTTGTAATATAGTAAAAACCGCAACAAAAACTGTATACATTAAAGTTTCAAACTTTGTGCAAAAATTTGGCAAATTTAGCAAAATTTGTAAAATTTTTATGAAAATTTCGGAAATTACATTTTAGTATAATAATGTGCAATTTTGAAGTAGCTCAAAGTTCTGGTTGATTTTTGACAATTTTTTTCCATACCTACATGTTTCAAAATTTTCCAATACAAAAAGCATTCGTTACGTGGAAAAACGCAGGGCTTCGGAGCAAAGGTTATTTTTCAGCGCTCCTCTCTAGTTTCACTCCGGTACTTTATTTCACTCCTCCCCATTGAGAAGTAAGTCATATTTTAAAAAGTTTTAATAACTTATACAAAAAAACAAAAAAAAAAATCTCACAAAATAAGAAATAAAAATGGAAAGTAAATATCATCATTCTTAACTGCTTAAAAAATGAGCACAATCGATATTACCAGTCGCGAGAAAACAAATAAAATGTAAATAATTCCGAAAAAAGTTAATAGCTATAACTTCTAAAATAATTTGAGTTTCGAAAACTTGTGAAATTTGTATGTTTCTTTTATCATTGTAAAGTATAAACAGATAACTGCACAGAAAAAGCTCATCCCTCGAAAACATGATGGCCCACTTCACAAATTCTTGCTCAGTTTGGCAAAATAAAATAAATAGAATGGAAACTTATTTAAAACACGTTTCAGTGGCAAAAATAACAAAAATTTATGTAAATTTATTAACAGAAAATTTTTCGTAAGGGAGCTAAGAATTTTTTTTAGCTCTTTGCTCCAGCTCCGCTACTGCTAAATTCCTTTGCTCCGCTCCGCACCGAAGCCCTGGAAAAAATTACGCAAGACCGGCGGCAAAAACTTTCACAGCAACTCTTACCAATTGCCCGGTCTGCAGCAGTAGAGAGCCACTGAATAAATAATAATTCATCCTATCCTCAATGTTAAGCATTCAAGGCAGCATCCCTGACCGAAGGTTAAGTCTATGTACTTCAAACTGTCGATAAGGTGAACGTCTACGATTGACGACAGAATCGCGTTACCATTGCCATTACGTTTACCATGACCATAACTATTCCCATTACCATAACTACTACCATTAACATAACCATTACCATTTCCATTACTACATTCTGCCATTACCATTACTATTCTCACCATTGCCAATGCCATTGCCATTACCTTTACGATTACCATTGCCATTACATGTGCATATGTACATATGTATGCATGCACATTAGGGTGGAGCCGAAAAAATTTTGTATTTCGAAATTCAAATAGGGGCAGATCGTTGGCTATGGACGTCAACCAATTTTTTTTTTTTTTGGAATAGGTCAATAGTTTCTTTCTCCCATTTTTTATTGAAATTTTTAGATTTTTGTTAATTCAAACAAATAACGTAAATTATCAAGATCCTTTTTTAGAAAAGTTATAGGTACGCAGTATTGGAGGTCATTGAATTAAATAACAAAGTGTATGTTGAAAGTAGCTACAAAATATCGTTGATTTTTTTATGGTGTTGTACATTTTTTCAGTATAAAGTATGCTTTTGCCAAGGCATGTTAAAAGCAGCTGATTTGATTTTTTTTTTTTGTCTGAGGCAGGAAATAGTAAAAGATTTCAAAGAAATTTAATATACTATACATGCCTATGCATCTTCTTCACGAGATAGGGCTACAAACTCGTTAGCTAAGAGTGATTCCAAAAAAAAGGTTGCCACCTAACGAAAATTAAGTTTTAACATACATAATCAAATAATTGAAAATAATTAGCATACATACATACAGTATCGGTCATATCTATAGCACGGCATTTCAAAGTGATATTGTGTGCCACTTATGTTAATTTATTTATTTTTAAGAATTTTCAATTAAAATATAGTTCTTCCTCTAACAAAACCCATATAAACCCAAGTTTAACAATTTCTAGAAAACTACAAAAAAGTGCAATAAATTTTCATCTAAATTTCAAACTTTTTTCTCGGAAGTGTTAGAATTTTTCTGAACACACAGTTTTATAGCCCAATCAATTTTAGTCTGATAATGTGCAAGTTTCAAGTGGCTAAAAGCTACCGTTGATTTTTTAGAATTTTTTTCGCCAAAGGTGTTGCGGATTTCTTCCATATACAAATAAATTGAGTTTATTCATTATATGGAAGACAATGCGACAAAAAAAAATCTAAAAAATTAACGGTAATTCGTAGCCACTTGAAATTTGCACATTATTAGACTAAAATTGCGGGGGCTTAAAAACTGTGTACCCAAAAAAATTCTAACACTTCCGAGAAAAAAGTTTGAAATTTAGCTGAAAATTTATTGCACTTTTTGTAGTTTTCTACAAGTTGTTAAACTTGGGTTTATATGGGTTTTGTTAGAGAACGAACTATATTTTAATTGAAAATTCTTAAAAATAAATAAATGAACATAAGTGGCACACAATATCACTTTGAAATGGCGGGCTATAGATATGACCGATACTGTACATGTAGACCACTTTTGCATATAGAATAACTAATGCTTCCAATATTCCATTAAATTAAATTTTAGTTCATTACATTTTTATGTAATTTTCTTATTTATGTAAAGATTTTTTTATCAAAACTTTTAATAATTTGCAAATCCATACGATTTGTTGCGCTGCTGCCAGCTTTGTTTAGATTCGAAAAACAATGAATACAATTCGTGGCGCCAGTAACTAAAATATTCAAGAGAAAAAATTTATGTTATCAAAATTTTTGAAATTTTAGATTTACACAAATGTGCATAAAAATCCACATAATGCACGCGCAAACATACACTCATGCATATGCTGCATATACATATGTACATATGTATACTTATACATAAATATTTGTGCTACTGTTTTTGTGCACACAATAATTTTTTAATCACTGCAAAATTAATTGCCGGATGCTGACGCTGATACGTGTGCCAGCGTCATTGCCACCAGCGACAAGCAGCAGCAATAGCAACAGCAACAGCAGCTTTAACGCCAACTGTGGTCGATCCGAGCGTACAAATAGCAAAGCAATCGATGTTAGCAACGTACTCGTAAATGAGCCTTGATGACTGTTTTTGTAACACTGACATAAGGGGTATTCACGATCCGGTGCATACTGTCCAGCATGGTGCATAGGATGATTGGTTGTTGTTTCATGTGTTCCAAACAACAACAAAATTAGCCAATAATGCTATTTATATGCTATCCTATGCACCATGCTAGACAGTATGTCCCGGCGGATCGTGAATACCCCTATAGTAAATTTTTTGTTTGTTGTCACAGTGTGACGATTAGCAAAGCAAAGAGAAAAAAACTTAATTTTGTTTTTTATTTATACATTTTTTTCATATTCAATTTGCCATGTAAATACTACTTTATTGTCACTCTCCAATCACGCACAGCTTCCACAACACTGCTACAATCAAGCCACAGTCGGAGTTGTCAGTCAGCTCTATGATCTTGCAAAGCATGTATGTACATATGTATGCATTTGCTTCTCCAACCAGCTGACGATTGTAGTACTATGTACTCGACCCTCTGTCGCTCATTTGGCATGTCAGCTATTCCGATGGAACTCCGATAATGATTTAATTGCAATTTAATAGCAGATATTTAATAGGATTTGAAATACCAGCTAACATATTTACATACTTACATACATCTATGTATCTACAAGCGAGAAAAAATATAAAATAAAATAAAAATATTTTAAAATTGTTGTTGACGTTTTATGGCACTTTGTGCATTGCTGCTGCATTCTACATACATACATACATATAATAAATACATACATATCTATTCCGTGCATTGGGGTTAAAATCCACCCAAGCACGCAACGAAACAAAAATATGCATTGGAAGCTGTATATAGCCATTTATGTGGCACTCAGTGCGTTGTATCCATACTTTTTGTAATGCCTGTGTGTTATTTTTTTTTTTGCTCGTTTCTATGTACTGCATACCATGATTGTGTATTTCTCCACAAACATAGTGTGTATGCACAAATATGCGCTCTTGGAATGCGGCATTTTTCGCTGTATTATCGACACTACGTTCATGGATTTACTAGTGGATAAAGTACAAGTGCCAATAAGTACCAGTTACTTATTAAACTTAAATGGTTTTCACATGAATAAGTACATTTTGTTTTTATTGAACTTGACGGGAACCAGTTTTATTATCTGTTTAGAAAGCGAATTCAGATTCGACAATTAGCTGAATTACTAGAAATGTAGAAAGGTAATTATTAACTGGAAGCGATTAAGCGACTTTGAAGCAAACAATAAAAATTATTCGCAGAATTCAAACACTTGCTAAAGTTTCTAATTATTCGCAATTAAATAAAAATCTGCTCTGTCATAGCAGACCCTTACACTGAACCAAAAGTACAATGGGTTTTTCAACCAAGTGATTGTTTGTTTTTTTTTCATAGTAAATAACACAGATTGTAAGAAATGTGATTCAAGTTGAACATTTGAAAACAAATTGGTTTAATGCAAACAAAAATGTGATTAATATTACAAAATCATTGTTGAAAATATAAACCACGGCATTGTTAAAACTAAACAAAAATCACTTTGATTCCTTTTCAAGTTTTAATTTGGTAATATTAACCAATTTTAAAATTTAATTTCCTTTTTGGTTATATATTATTTTATTTTAAAAAGAAAATTTGTTCTTATTTCATTTGATCTTTAGGATCTTAATTTATTTATTTTTACAAATTTTTATTTTTTGTTAGTTTAGCTTTTTTTAATTTTTTACTTTGCTTTAAAAATTCATTCATTTAATTTTTAAGCACTCTTGCTAATTAAATTTTCTTTCAATTTTTAGATTTTATTGTTATAAAAAGATTTTTTTTTTCATTTCGTTTTTATGATCTTATTTTATTTTCTTGTCTATTTTCAATATGCTTTTCTTTAAATTTTTAGATTTTGTTTTAATAGAATTGCTTTGTAAATCGTCTGATTGCTAGGTCAAATATTTTCCTTACACTTACAAATTTTTTTCCAGACGTTCTAAAACCTGAGGAGAAAACTTCAAAAGCTTTAAAACATATAAACTCATTGCGCACCTCCGTTTCCCAAAGCTATTGAGGAAATGGAGATTCCTTTCAAACTCACAAGACAAAAATGCATTTTACGTTTATAACTGCATACATACAAACATACACACACATGCATGGCGCAAGTTGCCTGGCCGATGGCGCTTATAAATGGCAATAAAAACATGAATTTTATTAATAACAAAAATTACACAAGTCAATAAAAGACACAAGATGATAGGAAAGACACTCAAATAGTTCACATACAAACATACATATGCACATTAGGGTGGTAAAAAAAAAAGTTTACAATGTTGGGCTCTCATGCCCTAGGATTTTTCTAAATTTATGAACGAATACTTGTGTTTTTTGTTAAAAAAAAATATTGTATATATAAAACTGCCTCAAAGCACTCAAAACACTTTTTGGTATAAAATTCTTGAAAATCAATATTTTTCGTTCTTATTATTTTTAATTTTACAATTTTTTTTATGGGGCCCCATTTTTTTGGGTTTTTTGGGGGACCTATTTAATATTAGAAATGGTTAAATAAACAATTGGGTATTGTCATTGGAAGTCTCCTAACGAGAAACAGAGTTTTCCGGTCAAAAAATATCGATTTTAAAGAATTTTATGGCATTTCTACGAAAGAAAAAGTGTGCTACTCCAAATAAAATAAATATCTCTTCCTTAAAAAAACACTGATATTCTTTTTTGTATTTAGTAAAATCCTAGGCGGTGACTGCTTAACGTTTTTAACTTTTTTTTGGACCACCCTAATGTACATGCCTGCATTCCAGCTTTTATAAATTCCAAAAGTGTCTGCAATCAACACAGAAAAGAAAAACAAAAAAGAAAAACATGTGCAATCATGCAACAACAACTAAACAAACAAATAAACACGAACAAAGTATTTCAAATGTCTTCTGCATTTTGCGTTTGGAATGCATAAATTGAAATCAAGAAAAAATATAATAAAACGAAAAACAACAGTGANAAAAAAAAAAAAAAAAAAAAAAAAAAAAAAAAAAAAAGAACACAGAGCCGCACGCATATGAAGAGGAAAGAAAAGCAGTAAAGGAGAGGAAGCAGTTGTCCGCTCATAGTCCATCTTGCATGTGCACTGCACGAGCGTTTTTATGCGCCGGCACGCACACTTCCATACATACATACATACATACAAATGTATTGAGAGTTCCTCATGCAACGGATCGACCAGTGTCTGCAGGCCAGGCGTATACGTTGATGAGTGGCCACGATCAGAATAACCAACAACTAGCAGCAATATTGCAGCCAACTTTGGCGCCATGGTTGTTGGCGAGCGTTCATGAGCCGCCACTGAAATACATTGATGATATTGTCACCACATTTGCTGTCTGTCGGTGCTCCTTCCTGGCCGTTCGTCTGGTCCGTCGATCTGTCCATGTCACATGCGGTATACGTGAGTCTGTCCTATGCGCACGTCCGACACACTTTTTGATAGCTTCTTTGTTGCGAGTGGACAGCGCTTTATCGTTTGAACTTTTTATGGAGTTACTAAAGGAATTTACTATGAGTACTATAGAGTACCTACCTAAATAGTTTTGGAGTATATTTTTTTATATACATAATTTTTACAAGAATATGCACGAATTTGATATTTCTGTGTTAAATAATTCGATAAAGATCTCTAAAATTTTTCATCAACAAAAATCTTATTTTGTCAGAAACTCCCTTTTTTCTGTTTTGCTTGAAAGATCATTCTTCTTCTGCTTCTTCTTATGTGGCACCACAACCGCATTTCCTTTTGGAGTTAAAAAACTTCGACAATTTCCTCTCTAGTTTCCGAAGCTGCACCAGTTGTTCCCATCAAGTTCAGATAGGTCCGTCCTGCTGCACTTGTTCCTTTCATTTCGGGGAATCCAAAGATCTTCTCATTGGAGCCTCATCATCCATGATAAGCTCTAAGCTTATTAGGGAGAACCTTAATTCACTTTCGGTCGCGTCGGAATACGAGAATTAATTACCTTGTAAGACTTGTTTGCCTACCAGGCCTTAGCGACATCGCAGCAAACTGGATGGCTGATGGCTGATGAACTGGCCTGAGGAGGCACTCTAGATGTAACATCTCCAAGAATAGAGTGATTAGGAGTACCCTTGTCCACTTGTCGACTTCTCTTGAAAAAAAAAATTGGGACAACTCCGCGAATGCTAGAAGAAAACCACTGCATGTGCCACTGCGAGATCATTTTGGCCGAAAGTGGATCGGAGATGGTTTAGGGATCTCCTTAGGCTCGCGAAGCCAGATCTTTCAATTCTGGTGGGTGTACTGACAAGGCATTGTCCTATCGGTGTTCGCGCAATGAGATTAAATATCACACCGGATCTCTTTTGTAGCAGCTGCATGGAGGACGACAAGATGGAATCATCTCCATGCTTCTTCTTAGACTGCCCAGCTTTTGCTTATTTTGGGTTAGTATTTTCTAACTTAGTCCGGAGCAGCTCTGCGGGACTAACATCTGTCGCCAGCTAAACTTCGTTCACGGCATCCTACGATTTGTGCTGTGCAGTTAGAAAAAACTCTTTCCTAATTTAGATTTTGCCCGAACCAAACCTCGAACTCAGGTTCTGCGGAGTGGTAGTACGCGCCTCTAACCACTCAGCCACAGGTTCCGCCCAGACTGCTTATTCCCCAATAATCAACGCACACAGAAGGATCCCCCTTTTTCTGAATTGAGCAAAGTACATCGACGTTCCAATCTTTGGGCTTATGTATATTTATCAGACAAATATTCCTTAACAGCTGGTACCTATTCTACGCCATCAGTATTGAAGACCATACCCGGTATTCCGTCCATTCCTAGGTTCGTTTGGTCTAGTGGGGACGTGAGCTTTGTACCTATACACTGGCTCTGGGTTCTTCCGCGCCAAACGTGCCACCAGTATCGCCATTCCAAAGTTTTGGGTAGGGTTTCCTCTCTTCTCTTCCATCCTCAAATGTACTTAACACCACAACACAAAAAAAATAACCTAGGAAAGATGTCTTAAACTAATCGAGACTTTTAACCAAGTCAAGTCTCTATCATTCCTAAGTTTCGGCTTGTTGCTTACTGTGTTAAGTATATAACATTGAAAGAATTTTCTCTAATACGAAAAGTCTTAAAATACTGGGCCGATTTCAATTACTTTTATTTTATTTGAATATAGTACAGTGGACCCAAATATGAACTGGGACGCGACATTTCAGCTTATTATTTTTTTATGAAAGTATAGCTGATTACTTACAAACACCATTTAAATCCCAATTTCATATTTTATTCAAAAATAATGAAAATACTGAATTTTTTAAATTTAAAATTTTAGTATACTCAAGTACAAATTTAAGGTAGGTGTTCCGCATTTTTCTCCATATAAAAAATTTTAGAACATATTTTTTATGGAAAAAATTCGTAACACCGTTATAAAAAAAAAAAATACAAAAATCAACGGCAAGTCCTAGCTACTTAAAATTTTCACCATATTATACAAAAAACTGCACACATACCATTTTGTATGCAGATATGCTGATTTAAAAGTTAAAAGTTGGTGAAATTTTTGCACAAAGTCTGGAATTGATACTTATATGGTGTTTGTTGAGTAATCAGCTATATTTGCATAAAAAAATAATAAACACTAAATAAACTTAATAAAAATAGCCAACACTTGCTAATATCTCGCGTCCCATTTTATATTTGGGTCACTGTGTTTTTTTCCAAAGAAGGACGTAGAGGAGACTTTATACAATTTTTGTCATGAATGGCTTAAATTTAAATGCGAAGTTTTATTTGCAACATTTAGAAAATAACGAATGAGAATAAAAGAGCACGAAAATCGATGTGAAGCGAAACTCTATGGGAAGACAACACCTGTGAATAATTGTATCATGGTGTCAACATACCTTATTGCTATTTCCTAAGCCATTTAAGTATCCATATTTGTTTCTTTGGCTCATTTACTTTCTTAACTAATTTACCCATTTTATCTTCTGCTATACTTCTAGCCCGCACGCTGAGTTGCTATTGCGAAGGCAGCTGCCCCGATAACAGTATCAATGGTACTTGTGAAACCCGCCCTGGTGGTTCCTGCTTCAGCGCAGTCGAAGAGGTATACGACGAAACTACAGGCACATTCGAAGAAGATCGAACATATGGTTGTATGCCGCCAGAAGAGAATGGCGGACTCCTAATGGTGAGTACAGAGTTAACGCTCGCTTTTTCTCTTTTCGCATTTTCATTTGCAAAGTTCAACAAAATTAACCTCCGTTATTTCTTTTTGTTTATAGTGCAAAGTTGCCGCCACACCCCACCTGCATGGCAAGAATATCGTCTGTTGTGATTCAGCCGATTTCTGTAATCGTAACATCCACCCCGAGTACACACCGAAGAGCACCACCACCCCGCCCGAATTGCCAGTGAGCTCACAATCCATACACTACCTGCTCATGTTGACCTCCCTAACCGTCTGCCTGACGATATTCGTTGTGGTGTTGCTGATATTCTGCGTAATGTATAGACGCCGCGAGAAGCAAGGCAAACAGCCACGTCTCATCAGCTCCATGTGCAACAGTCAAATTTCACCATTATCGCAATTGGTCGGACAAAGCACCGGTTCGGGTTCGGGCTTGCCGCTATTGGTGCAACGCACCATCGCTAAGCAAATACAAATAAAGCACTCCGTTGGCAAAGGACGTTACGGCGAAGTATTTCTAGCCAAATGGCGTGATGAGAGCGTCGCCGTCAAGATTTTCTTCATGACCGAGGAGTCTTCGTGGTTCCGTGAAACCGAAATCTATCAGACTGTGCTCATCCGTCACGAAAACATACTCGGCTTCATAGCTGCGGACATCAAACACATGGGTAGTCACACACAAATGATGCTCATCACCGACTACCACGAGAATGGCAGCCTCCATGATTATCTCGCCACTTCGGTGATTACACCGCAAAAGCTGCAAATCATGGCCTACTCGCTCGCTTCGGGCTTGGCACACTTGCACGACGAGATCGTAGGCACACCTGGCAAACCGGCCATTGCACATCGCGACATCAAGAGCAATAATATACTCGTCAAACGGAATGGCCAATGTGCCATTGCCGATTTTGGTTTGGCCGTCAAATACACCTCGGAAATGGATGAGATACAAATCGCACAAAATGCACGCGTCAGCACGCCACGCTACATGGCACCGGAAATGCTTAATCAGACATTGAATCAACAGCAGTTCGAGGAGTTCAAGCGCGCCGATATGTACTCAGTGGGGCTGGTGTTGTGGGAATTGTGCCGCCGTTGCTATACTCAAGTGCCGGGCACGAATGCGACCACATGCGAGGATTATGCATTGCCCTATCACGATGTGGTGCCTGCCGATCCCACATTCGAAGACATGTACGATGTGGTGTGCCTAAAGGGTTTCAGGCCGCCGGTGCCGTCGCGTTGGCAGGACGATGATGTGCTGGCGACAATGTCCAAAATCATGCAAGAGTGCTGGCATCCGAATCCGACAGTGCGGCTGACGGCACTGCGCGTAAAGAAGACACTCGGACGACTGCAGTAATGGGAAAGCGTGGAGAAAAAACCGTGAGAGATATCGAGAGTGTAAAAGCGCGTAGCAATCGAGAAATATGCCAAGCAAAAATACGCGCAAGTTGGGCTGCAAAAGGGAGTAAGCGCTTGCGAAGCGCACTTGAATAGCCGCGACGAAACGCGTGACAGTTTAATTTTTAAGTGATGATTTTAGTTTTACGATTTAGTGCTAAGCGATATTTAAGTTTAAGTTGATCGTAGGTAAACAAAAAACACGGATTCTTCTAATGGCTTCAGTTAAGTTCATAGTAGTATTAGTGTCTATAGTATGTAGCGGTTTATGTTAAAAACGCTTTGTAAATTTTCCAATAGCATTTTAATGTTTTTTGTTGTACATTTTTGCGTTTGACTGTATTTTAAACTGTGTTTCGTTATTACTTTTTATGTTCTGGTAGAGATGACGCGTAGTTAAAAAAAAAAATATATATATATATTAAAATTTGAGGGATAAGGCAGCTTTAATGCACCTAAAAATGCTCTTAAATCTGAGCGTTATGGGAAAACGGCGGAATTATGGCCCAGTCTTTTGTCTTTCTAATGTCTTTTGGACGCCCTATTTTAATTTGTATCCATATGTTTACAAGTTTTCCTAAAAATAGCTTCTATTTTAAACTCTGGTTTGAATTTCGAAAGCAAATTTTGCATTTATTGTTAAAGAAAATTGTTGCCTTAAGATGGTTGTTAAAGTTGCCTTTCTTCGTTTTACTACAACAAAACGAAAATGTACTTTATCTTAACCGAGAAAATAAGCATTAACTACGAAACTAATAAATAGTTGTTAGTCAAGTCTTTAGACGCAAAATAATGTGCCAGAAATTAACAAAACAAACAAAAAGTACTAAAATTTAAATAACAAATATCTAACCATGTAGGTATGTAGTATGAGCATGTAAAGAGAAGGAAAATATTACATTTAAAAATAATATAGTGCTTACCATAATATATGTAAGTCCTTTAGAGAATTTTTTCGCTTAAATATCCAAATTAAATGCCTTAAAATTTTTTAGTGCGTTGCTTCCTATGGAATACGTAACCAAAGCGCTGCCTTAACACAAAATTCTTGACTAACACATTATTAAATATAATTATGGAAAATAAAATGAAAATTAGATAAAATAAGAAATAATAAAGTCAATAAATAAAAAAAAAATAAATACAAAAAGGAATTTAAAAGAAATTTAAGTTAAATAAAAAACGCAGTGAAACTTAAAAAAATTAAAATAAAAAATTAAGTAAAAATTAAAAAAAATATATATAATAAACAGGGTGCCCAATAAGTGTCACGACTAACTTAAGGAGAAGGTAGGTTAGGGCGTGACCTCCTAGATAAAAAAAAAATACCCTTATAGAAGGGTCACCGTTTTTTACATATTGATATTTTTATCAAAAAGTTCAAAATCCCAAAAAAGTCTTACTTTTATAATGGTTTCTTAATATCTCTAAATTGAATTGCATTTGAATATGGTAAAGCAACTATATGGAAGTAGTTTAAAGAAAACCTTAACAAATTATTATTTTTGTAAATAAAAAAGCATCAAAATCTCAAAAATTATTACTTTGGTATAGGGGAATTTTTTTCTTATGGTGGAGGTTAACCTCAATCAAATTTCTTCTTAAGTAAAATAAAAAAATCAACAAACAAAAACAAAAATTTAATTTAAAAATAAAATAGAATAAAATGAAAATATGTAAATCAAATAAAAATTCAAATAAATTAAAAAATTAATTATGAAAACAAAATATAAAATAAAATACTAAATTAATAATTCGATTAGAGTCGAAAAAAACAAGTAATTTTTAAGCAAAAAACACAACCGGCTTCAATTCTCATATAAAAATTAAAGAGTGTCGGATCTAAACCAAATTAGTATGAGACCACCTCTGAGGTACCACCTTTCCCTAAAAAAAAAAGAGTTATACAAATCCGTCAATGCAGACCAAAGTTATATAGTAACATAAATAAATAAATAAAATATTCCGAAAAATTTATAACCTTATTTTTAAAAGTCGGTTAAAAATAAATACATTTTCTCTATTTAAATTTTCGGGCCCACAAAAATGCAGTTGCCGGCTTTCAGTTTCCAATTCCCTTCTGTAATACCAATTCAGCCACTGGCAATGCAACTGAAGTGTTGCCATCCGTAATCGATGCAATACAATACAAATTTTTCAAATATAATAAAAAAGAATTTAAGTAGCGAAGCTTAAAAAATTAATAAAAAAACAGGATGAAAATGAAATTAATTTACATAAATAAAAATAAAATAACAAATAAAATAAAAGAAACAAATTAAATTAAATAAAAAGAAAATACAAAATCAAAATTAATAAAAATAAAAAAATTAAATAAAATAAAAATAAAATAAAAAATTAAATAAAATAATTAGAATAATTTAGAATCAAAAAAATTCAATAAATCTCCTGGTACTTTTGGTCCTTATGTTTACATTTGACCGTACCGGAAAAAAATTTCGCCGTACACCCCTAAATCGAAAGAATTTTTGCAAGGCAATTTCAACAAAAAATAATAATTACTATGTTTTTGCCGAAAATACGTTCGTCTTTTTACATTTTTCGCATATCATCACCAAAAAGCTTCAAGCTTTTGCCAAGGACGTATTTTCATTATTCCCGTAGAACTACATTTAAAAAAAAAATATTTTGCCGAAGGTAGGTACCATCGAAAAATGTAGAAAGGCGACCAAGGTTCGGCAAAAAAAAATTGTTTCGTAATTGCGTTGCAAAAATACTTTAGGTTCAGGGGTGCATGGCGTAATTTTTTTCTTGTTTTTAGAGATATTTACCTTTACTCGAAAAAGCCTTGAAAGCCATGAAATTTTGTTCGAACTAAAATTTAAAATGTCTATAAATTTTGTTTTTCAAGTTTCCAGTTTTCCTGCTTTTTTGAGCTTAAATGAATGAGTAGAATGTTTTTTTTTTCATGAAATCTTTAAACAGTCCAAAGCTAACGTTTCTAGTGGCGCACATTTTATTGTCAAAGCATTTTTTTTACTCACAAAACCTTGGCAGTGTAGAAATCAACTTGAATGCGAAAAAAAAACATTTGTAAAGCCCGGCATTAGTTCCTTTTTTTATAACGGCTCACTTAAAAAACCAAACAGAATTTTTTATAATATACTTTTTTAAAACTTGTAAATACGTACGTAAAAATAAAATATTATATACAAACATAAATATGTTTATACATATGTAATTTATGCATACATTAGGGTGGCCCTTAAAAAGTCAAAATCCTGGACACCCCTTTATTTTGTTCTACGTACAAATTAAAGACATCCACGAAAGTTTAAAAAAAAAGTTGAAGGTGCGCTCCCAGGGTTTGAAAATATTAAAATTTTTTTAGTCGCAAAAATTCGACAAAATTTGTATTTTGCTCAGCCATAAATCGGCATGTTTACGAACTTACATGTAGGAATAAGTGTCAATAATACTTATGTAAAATTTAATTTAAAACCCCTAAAAATAAAAAAAAATAAATATATAAATAATATTGTACCAGTAACAAAATAAACGGGTGCGCCATACAAAATTTACATTTTGATATTTTTAATGACCTTATTATACATATGTACATATGTACATGCATACTAAATTGTATGTCATTAATTTCGTTTTTATGAATTATAAAATAATATATTTCAAAATGTGCTTCTAATTAATACTGTTTGTTGTTTTATTGTACAAAAAATACATATAAAAACAAAAATCATATAAAAAATATTAAATAGAAAACTATTGTAAAACTCTGTAAATATGTTTTTCAGAAGCATAATGTATACATACAAACATATACATACATACATACATACATACACTATAAATATTCAATTAAAAAGTAAATTAAATAAAATATTTACTGAAAATTTAAAAACACGTAAACATAATCATTAAAAAAATATTCATCTATTTACTTATGTTAAACTAATTAATAATAAAATTATATATAATATCGTTGTAGGTACTTGAAAAAATATGAACTTAACGTTGTAGTTAGCCAACAAAGTCGATAGGGGAGTACAAAAAGTGTTTTGCCACTTTCGAGGAATTCATGTAAAATAAGAAAATGAAGTTCAACTTGAGTTTTCCCGAGTTTCTTACTTAGTAGTTATTGTAGTATGTAGGTTATAAGACAAACATACATAAAGGTAAATAAATATATATATAGAGTTATATAAATAAACACATACATACAGATGAGCGTAAAATTTAACTTTAATACAAAAAAAAAATATATATTAAAAATGTAACATTTAAATATAACTTTGTTAAAATACAATACATTTAGTATTCTGTATTTATTCGATTTTCAAATTAGATTTTAAGTTCATTTATTTCAACAACAAAAAAAAATAAAAATAACCACACAAAAAAAAATTAATCAAAAAACAAAGTGTTTTATTTTTAATTGATTCATACATTCTTCGTTGAAATTTTGCACCCAGCTTGCCTCTAAACAGCTCTAAAATGCGATGCGTAACAACCTTGAACTATATTCTTTCATATGTGCCCTCTTTTATTAAAATCGATGCCAGAATAGCGAAAGTGGTTGCCTTTCGAAGTCAGAGCAAATTAAAAAAAATCCGGGCATTGTTAACCTCCCCCATTGTCAATGAGCAATTCGCACGCGGCCGGTTGCGATTTCACAAAATACCAGGCGAACATACATGAGCAGGCGGCCGCCGGACAATTTTCAGGAAGCCGGAAGTGGCAAAATGCGTTGCATACCCAAAGGCGCTACTAGCACAGGGTGACTCAGCGGCCCAATTTCATCTATAACAGGTAGTAAGGCAAATTCTCGGCGATTTCGATGATTCAGGTGTCATGTGAAAGGTCTCGATGAATACGTTTTACACAATGGATCTTAGTAGCGTAAACTCATATATATTTAAAAATATATATATATATATATATAAAATTCATGCATATTAAAATATTGGTGTCAAACGACAGAAAATTTTGTACGCTTTAATAGAGGGTTGCCACCTAACTGAAAAAATAAATTTTGAGGAATCTTGAATTCTATGTAGTTGTTGGAAACCGTTTTTAGCGGGTAGTAATTTTCAAAAAAAAGTTGTCTATTCTAAAAATTTGAGTTAAAAAAATCGGTCAGTTAAGTCAAGTCTTACAGTATTAGCATACAATTAAATGTATTTTATACTCTTCATCCTCGAATGCAGCTCAGAACGAAAATTTTGTTCAATAATTTGGGGACATTTTCTGCAATTTTATATATGTAGTGTAAAACAAAAGTTGTTGAAACACATTTTTAGCAGGAGGTAATTTTCGAAAAGAGTTGCTACTTTTCGCAAAAATTTTATTTAATAAAATCGACCAGTTAAAAAATGTTTTACAATACAACTAAAGGTTTTTGAATATTAACAGTGAGTGTCAGTGAAAGTCGTACAGTAAATTCTTCTCTATTTTTTTTTAATATTTTTGTATTTAAGTTTTAATAATTTTTATTAAAAATATAGTTCACACTACAACAAAGTCCATAAAATATTTAAAAAATCGTTAAATTTTCATCAAAATTTCACACTTTGTATTCAGATTTTTTTTGTATGCAGTTTTATAGCCCATTCAATTATGGTATAATAGAGTGGAAGTGCATACAAAATACTGTTGATTTTTTGGATGTTTTTTTTTTTTTTGTTGACGGTGTAGCCAATTTTCTTTCATATCACGAAAATTTTACGACTTTATTTAATTGTTACAAAGTTAGAAACTTTGAGTTTTATGAAGTTTCTCAGACTATATTTTTATTGAAAACTAATAAAATTTAAATAAAACAAAGTATTTTCAAAAATTGGAAACAAATTTACTATACGATTTTCTTTCGCATTCACTGTACATATATTTATTGAATGTAAAATTATAAAATCAACAAATTAGAAATATTTTAAATTACCTCTCTTCCTTGCATGTCCACGTCGAATATTGAAAATAAACCACAGCACAAGTTTTTGGATCATTTTATTATGTATAGTCTAGCTAATGAGCATTATATTTTATTTATACCGAATAAACAATAATTATTAATTTCATTTATGTAAATATGTACACACACATCATTTGTAGAACAACGACAACAACAAAAACATCTTAATCGACGAACCATAATAACTTAAAAGTACTTTTCCAGATTTTTTATTTATTTTTTTTTTTGTTGTTGAAATTGCCCAACATATGCGTAGACTATTTTCAATTAATTTTAGATGCTAGATGCCAGATACGCGTGTAAATGTATGCATATTTCTATGGATGTATGCATATATGTATGTGTATGTAGGTACTTGTAGGTGTAGCAAAAAAAAAAATTAATCTCCAGTCATCATCTCCATGAATTCTGTAAAGGAAATTAGCATTAAGAAAACAAATATTTGATTAATCAGCGAAAAAAAAAGCAAATAAACACATCGACAAACATAAAGCCATCAAAAGTGGATAGCAAGCAGATTGCACTTTCAGCACTTGACTGACTGACTAGCCAATAAATATTTAATTATCTTTCGAAAATTTGCGTTATGTCGATCACCTTAGTGTTTGTTTGTGTGTGTGTTTTTTTTTTAGTTTTTTTGTTTTTTTTTTTGCATTCAACGACTCACCATCAAAATCTACCGTGCCCGAACCATCTGTGTCGATTTCCGCTATAATGCCATCCAAATCACTTGAAGAGAGTTTATCATCCAATGCCGCTAGAATTTCCTTCAAAGTCGATGTGGTGATATAACCGTTGCCCTCACGATCGTACAATCGGAATGCTTCTTTCAGCTCCTTTTGTATGGCTTCGGTGTCTTCCTCTTCGAGAAAATGTGCTGCAATATTACAAAAGCCATCGAAATTCACTTTGCCGGTATCCTCAGGATCATTGTCATCGATCAGCTCTTGTAATTCGCTCTCCTCGAACATTTGACCCATACTATTGAGAATCGTCTTCAGACGCAGTGTTTCGATGAATCCGCTCTTTTGGGTGTCGAACATTTGGAATGCCTTGCGCATAATGTCCATTTTCTCATCATCTTCCTACGGGACAGCAAGTTTATATTTAGTAGCAGGGAAGATTTTTTAATTTTCATAGAAATTGTTAAGTACATGGGGAAATCTTTTGAGATGGGAATTTTTCAATTTAAAAAAAAAAATTTAATTTTCAAAACCGTAGCTTAATTTTTTCTACCATAAATTAGGCAGGCCAACCAAAATGGAAAAAAATGTTGGTGTGGCAAATGTTAAAGCTGTTTTAATTCATTAAATGACTCTAAGGGCCGTTTGCATCGTGTCTAGTTAAAGCTAACTGGCCGTTTGCACCATGTCTGGTTAATTCTAATTCCCAGTTAAACATGGTTAAGGCGTAATCGACACCCAGCGTATAATATGTGATCGATAAAGCAGTCGATGCGCTTAATTGAAGGATGTACCTCTAGTTGGCGTTAACTGGACATGGTGCAAACGGCCCTTAATAACTACATTTCAACCTGACAACCGGTCAGGGAAGGAAATGATTTTTAATTTCGCTGAAACTGAAATATGCTGCTTGTTGGTCCAAATAATGAGAACCGCATTTTTTTTTTGGCTCGAAAAAGTTTATTGCCGACTTATAAGCCAATTTGTTTTTCAGATAAAAATCGATATATTGGGATTTTTTTTTCAAATACTTAAGGATTTCTTCACTCAAATTTTAGTAATTGTTGCCACTTCATGATAGAATGGTATAATTGTCGATATTAATTTTTATAATTTTTGGATTTATTTTTATGAAAATTTTTTCGAAATTAAATTTTGCAAAAGCTATGTGGTGGTTCACACACGCTTGCCTGGTTATCTGGTTAAAAATTATTATTATTTAGTGTATCTTATTTTTGTAAACTGAATAAACAAGTAATTTTTAAGCAAAAAACAAAACCGACTTCAATTCTCATATAAAAATTTAGGCGCACCGTTAATTTTTTCTTGATCCAATGAGCGGATCTAAACCAGATTACCTGATAGCCAGACAAGTGTTAAAAAACTACTATATATTTTTCTTTCATACTTTTTCACAACAAAATAGGCACTTTGAACTACAATCGAGCTGAATCCGTAGTAGCTTTTTAGAAAAAATACATTTACATATATACATGATACATACTACAATGCAGGCAATAATTTTTACACAAAAGATTATTATTTGCAATGGCTTCAAAATCACACTTTCTTTTCTAACAAACAAAAAAGTTGCGCTACAAACGTAGTTAGTGAAAGGATAACACTGTGCGACATCGAATTTTACACCCAAAAAAAATAATTTATTCTCAAAACTATGGGTATACTATGATAAAACTGCATACTTAGTTTTTCTCTCTGACGTCAGGACTTTTTTTAAAGGACTTTGAAATTTAAAAAATATGATTATTTTAAAAAATTATCAAAAAAGTTTAGTGCAGTGTAGGATAACAATATGGGTATCATATAAAAGAAAAAATGCGGTAGAATTATAACAGGGCAACATTCTTGGTGCTAAAGAACGAATGGGTATCGCAAAGGTCCTTTACAAATTTTGTCTTAAATATCCTTGAAAATTTGCAATATTTTTTTTAACAAATTATTGCTCAAGGACAAATGTATGCAAGACCTGATCGTCGAAATTTGTCCTGCTAACTTTATAACTTATAAAAATAAAATTTAATAAAAGCGCATTTTCAATACCTATTCGTCCTTGTAAACCAAAGAGCTTTATTGTTTTTAAATTTTACAATTTTCTCTCTCAATTGGCACCCATATTCTACATTGCACTGATTTTTAAAAATATTTTTTTTTTTAATTAATGCTTTCCTTAAAATTTCAAAGTCCTTTGAAAAAAATCCTGACGACAGAGTGAAAAACTAAAAACGCAGTTTTACTACATTTGGCTCATAGTTTCGTAAGTATATCGACTCTTTCGTGCGTTTTGAGATTTTTTCGTTTTTGTAGCACGGTGTAATCTGCTGAAAATCATAATAAAACCTAGATTTTTTATCTTTGGTCCTAAAGTTGCCACGCCCATTTCTAGATAGTTTTTCGTTAAAAAAAAGTTGCGAAACGAATGTTGTTAAAGAAGGATATTCTGCTAAAATTCACAATAAAATCTGTGTTTTATACAGTTTAGTCTTAAAACCAACACGCCTATTTCTAGGAGTTTGCTGCATGGGACAAAGGTATTTAATATTTTTTTTTACATATTTTATATCACTTATGAATTCTTCTTTTCAATCCAAAGCACAAGTACACACTTTCATTACCATTTTAATAGATTATCGGTTTGACCGCCAAACGAACTAGAAATTATACACTGCAACACCCTATAGGGATAATGTGGGCTAGTTAAACGCACACGCGCGCGCACACACACACACACACTTGTCGTCCGTTAATACTCGATTTAATGCGTCGGCGATCAGCACTTTCGCACTTCCACGGTGGATGAGATTCGTTGATAAACTAAAACATTAAACTTGCAAAATCAATATTTATAACACTATGCATATTTATCTAGGCTGGTATGTGTCCATTTGAACATGTATGAGTGTGTACTTTTGCACGTACATATGTACATATAGCCCACATGGATCAGTGTATAATGCGGAAAATTCATATATGTACATATGTATGTACTCACACAGTAAATTTAGTCAACTAAATAGCAAGCCAACCAAAAACCATACCAACAACCACACACCAAGCAAACAGCAGCCAAGCAGCTAACAAATCTGTCCATCCATCCATTCATCCTTCTAGCCAACACCAGCAAACACCCGCTGCCACAATTTAGTTTCGCTAAATCTACACACACACACACACACACACACACGCGCGCTCGCACGGCATTCATACATACATAGGTACATATAAAGTCAAAAGTCTCGCGAAGGTACTTCAGCTAACACCAACAACCTCATAGCGCTGCGCCTCCTCCGAACAACAACAAAGATGAGTGTCTCATTTTCCAGCAGCAGCTAAACGCCAGCGCCACGCAGCCCGACCACCACCCTCGCACTCGCTATCCAATTTGTCCAATTTACCTAGTCACCTACTATGCAGCTAGATAGCTATCTACCTATCCACTTAGTCACCGATCGCTACCAATCTCCCCATCCATATTCAGAGGCACTGCAGCGTACATATACAGTGGGCGAAATAATTATAGCCGCACAACATTTTGACAAGTTTTTTTTTGTTATTTTTTTATAAAAATATAGTTCCTGCTTTAACAAAACCTGTGTAAATCCAAGTTTCAAACTTTGTGCAATATAAAAAAAAAATCAACAAACTTTTGTAAAAATTTCAAAATTTTTTTATTCGATTTCCTAGAATGATTCCGAATATGCAGATTTGTAGCCCATTGAATTCTAGATTTTTTAGATTTTTTTGTCCCATTTGCTACAATATATGGAAGAAAACTGAAACATTCTGGACAAAAAAAAAAAATCTAAAAAATTAACCGTAATTTTTAGCCATTTGAAACTTATACTTTGTTCTACTAGAATTCAATGGGCTACAAAATTAAAAAATGTGGAAATTTTAACGACAGTTTGTTGAATTTTTTTTTAAATATTGCACAAAGTTTGAAACTTGGATTTACACGGGTTTTGTTAAAGAATGAAGTATATCTTTATAAAAAAAAAATAACCAAAATTAAATAACACCAAAAATAATATGTTAAAACTTGTCAAAATGTGGTGCGGCTATAATTGTTTCAACCACTGTATGTATTGTAGGTATATGTGGCTAACAGTGGATCATTCATATTTGAGTGCAAATATTTGGTTGCCCAAAAATGTTTAGTATCTATGCGTTTATGTGTATTTGGCTCCTTTCTGTTATATGTAGTTGTTTTTTTTGGGCTTTTCCTTTACTTTTATACTACATTTTTTTTTTTAATTTTTGTTTCTAAGGCATTTTTGCATTGGAATTTTTGTGGCTACTGTTCATCATCAAATTTGATTTTATTTTTATTTTTGTTTATTTCGTGCACGTTTAGCTTTCGTAATTATGTTGTTGTTGGTGTTGCTGTTAATAATGATGATCCTCAACAGTGGTTGCGGCGGTTTTGTACATACATACATATGTACAAGTGCCGCAAACGTAATCTTTTTGGAGATCGGAAAATATTTTTTGGCTATCCTCGAGTTTTCGCATACTTTTTCGTACATACGTATGTACATACATATATTTTTATTCGCACACAGTCTTTTTATACTATGTGTAGACGTACACACGTACCATAGAACTGATCTTTGGATAATGTAATAATTCAGTGGCGAAATTTGCGAGGGCGGCTGTACGCGTGCGGAAGTGATTGGTCGATCAAGAATTTCGCAAAGAACAAGAGACAAATATTTCAGTTATGCCTTGGATGAGTTGACAGTGTGTCCCAATAAGAATTGATTGTATATGTACATACGTATGTAGGTATTGGTTGGCATGTTAGATCATCATCTTCAAAGTTCAAGATCACTGAAACATTTGAATATTTTCCTTCGAGAACACTACTACATATACACTATTTTATTATGAGTTTATGATTATGATTTTCTGTAGAATTTTCGACGCTGAATCCGAATCCGGACAAAGAATTTCTCTAGCACATCAGGTTTTTGAGATATTCTAACCCAAAAGTGACCGCTTCATCATCCCTTGTTTTTACCGATAATATCGATGCTCTCGGGCTCGCTGAAGCCGTGCGTCATCTATCACATGACTTCTGCAGATGGTCCAGATAAATGCCAGTGCTGCAACTCAATGTTGGTATATGACCACTACAACACCCTAAATGCACTTCGAGCTAAGAATACAATACAAATGTACCGTTACCAGGGCATGAATGACATAATGGCAAGGGAGGTCCCAAACCACTGGGTAGCCAAAAAAATTAATAAACACGGGTTTGAATGCCTAGAGTAGAGGCAAGCTCATCAGTTTATCTGTCCACCTAAAGAGGTTTAAAAAAAATTCCTTAATTTAGTAAGAGGGGACCTACAAACTCTTACTCTTATAGGAGTTGCTTTGTCATTTATACTGACGTACTCTCCAAAGGCAGATTATATTACTATGATGCAAGATACATAGTTAATTTTTTCATTAAAGTACATATATTAAAGTACTTATTTATCAGTTAATAGTTGACCTTTCACATAATCCGCTCAATAAGATCTTATATATACATATAGTACGACGTTGAAGAGGTTAAACCCACGGATGTCGCACGTTTGGCAAGGAGGCCCCTCTTGTGGATTTCGGCATTTAAAACATTTCTTTTATTTTCTTTAACGATATTTGTCACATATGCACTTTAGGGTGGTCCTTATATGTAGGAAGCAAATTTTTGCATCAGATTTCCAAAGCCTCAACCCCTACGTCAATGCTACTGTAGTCGAATATATCACACATAAAGTTCAGGCTACCCTATAAAGATGCCTTAACCGACTCCAATCGGGACCAAAATTTATATGTGATATCTGTGACCACGGTATTACCGACTGAGGGGCTGAAACTGAAAAAATTCGTTCATTTGATTTTTAGGAACCATCCTAATGTACATATACTTGTACATACACATA
The DNA here is from genome assembly GCF_001687245.7 of Rhagoletis zephyria. Classification (NCBI taxonomy): domain Eukaryota; kingdom Metazoa; phylum Arthropoda; class Insecta; order Diptera; family Tephritidae; genus Rhagoletis; species Rhagoletis zephyria. Next base: position 57,592 of record NW_016157270.1, on the reverse strand, counting down.
TTTTTATAACAAAAATATTAAGTGTACTTTTCAAAAATGCTCTCATTATGTGGCACATTAGCTATGGCGAAATACCGTAATTCTCAAAAATTTCATTAATTAAAAAAGTTAATTTCGCGGTAAATAAAATGTTATAAAAATTAGAACTTTGTGCATAAATACTTACTAAAAATAAATATTGTAAGAAGCCTCCATATGTACATATGTACATGTGCTCATAAGTATATATATATATATATATATATATATATATATATGTATGTATATCAGGGTGGTCCAAAAATGGATGTGAAAAAAGATTGTTCTAAACCGATACAAGTAGACCCCTGTTTTTTTATTTTGAAATCAAAAAATATTTAAAGGTCGCTCAAAGCGCATAAAGTTTTCCATGTATTTTTGTATGGGAAAAAATAACTTTTCGTAGAAATGGTATAGAATTCTTACAAACCAATATTTTTCGAATGAAAATCTCTGTTTCTCGGCAGGAGATTCCCAATAATAATACCCAATTATTTAACCATTTTTTTAATCGCAACTATAATTTATAGCACCGCCAAAAACCCCGAAAAATGCAATAAAAATTCGTTAGTATTAAAAAATGGTTAAATAAACAATTGGGTATTGTTACTGAAAGTTTTCTGAGGAGAACCAGGGCCTTTCGATTGAAAAATATTGACTTTGAAGAATTGTATACCATTTCTAAGAAAAGTTGTTTTTTCCGCATATAACAATACATGGAAAACTTTGAGCGCTTTGAGCGACCTCTAAATATTTTTTGATTTCAAAATAAAACAATAGGGGTCTACTTGTTTGTACATATATTAGTTGTGACGTACAAACCCAGTACGGAGAGAAACTAGTTTAAATATCGATGTTCAACCAGGTTTTTATCCACCACAACAAGTTGCAGAGCTGACTTTCTTCCTTGGAACGAACGGTTGACTTTAACATGGCGATGTGCTAGGCATCAGTCAATTATGCGACTCTGCATTTGATTTCAACTACTTTCAAGGTCGGTATGTTTCTTTTGCAGATGTCTTTTCAACCAATTTAAAATTACTTAGTATTAAATGCTAATATAGTTAACTGTTAGATGATTTTTCCACTAATATTGAATTATTTGCAAAGATATGTATTAAAAGTGTAAGTATTTGGTTTATCTCAATGAGGTTACTTATACATCAATTTGAAGTTAGTTGCTACATACATATAAGAACAAATAAATAAATTTTTTTGAGGTAATTGGTTGAGCTATGTCGTACTGGGAATTTGCTTATACATATGTACATATGTACATATGTATTTATGTTTGTAGGAACACGTGTACGTATTCGAGAATAACAAATCAACTCAAAAGTGACAAATTCGATTTGATGTCAGCCAAATTGCCAGCCAGAGGGTATACGAGACGTCATCATTAGTGGCCACGGAAACAAATGCAATAATTAACTTTGTGCATACATATGTATTAGCGTGATTGACTCGATTCATCCAAACCGGGTACGACCGGTTTTTTCGATATTTTGACTTTTTGAATACCAAATAAACCGAATTTTTTATCGACCAAGCCAATTTTTTGTTATTTCATACAAATCTTGCCCTCAAAATAAAAATTTTGATTTTTCGAAGTTTTCAAGGCCTTTCCAGTTCAAAGGAAACCACTAAATATTTTTAAAATTATATCCTAGATTATTTGGGGATGTATCAATAAATGAATGTTTGACGCTTTAACGTTTTTCACATGTTTGGCCGAGCTTCTCCTCCAATTCGTTGATGGTGTGACACAAATGGAGAGATCTACAATTTGACTCCACTTCCGGAGAAGATTTTTTAAGGCAGAAGTACACGCGGAGGTTTGCTATTGTAGGCACTCCAAGCAATCGGCTATGGCGACAAGAGCACTACTCAAATCCGAAAAAAGTCAAAAAATAAGCAATAAATAAAATATTAAAAAATAAGCAAGTAATTTTTAAGCAAAAAACAAAACCGACTTCAATTCTCATATACAAATTTAAGATTATCGTTAATTTCTTCACGATCCAATTTCCGGATCTAAATAACAATAGTGTGGGACCACCCTTAAGGTACCACCTTTCCGATGAAAAAAAAATCGAAAAAAAAAATCCGACGAATAGATAACCTTCTCCTTTTTGTGAAGTCGGTTAAAAAATTTAAAATAAGACCAAGCGTAAATTTTTTTACTGTTTTTTATTTTTTTACTTGTGATTAAAAAAAAACTTTGAACTTATTTTACTCTGCTCTTTTCTAAAAGCTATCTTTAATATTAATAGTTTTAGTGTAATTTTCGTGACTTTAGACCGACTTAAGCATTTTCTATGTATGAAAGTTATATAAAATAAAACCGGTTTGTCCATTTTTTCTTAATCTGCCTTATTCGCAGTTTCGTCCGAAAAAACTTTCACCCGAAAATTTTTATTCCGCCCATAGTAAATACATGGAAATCAAAAGTAAAAAGTGAACCGGTTCGGGAAAAATTAAACTCATCACCAATTTCAAAATTAGGAACCGGTTTTCTTCAAATTGCAATTTTTGGAATAACTCGAAAAACCGATTTTGGAAAAAAGGCGTATAGTCGAACACCCTAATATATATGTATGCACACATGTACATTTGTATGTGTACAATTTTTTTGTTTTTAATTTTCCGAGTATAAATTAAGTCTATGAGTTGCACGGCAACGAAAAATATTTTTTTTTCGAGCAGCAGTCGGCGCTCCGTTTATTTCCAATTTACTTTTACAACTCTAAAATTTGCTAAAGCTATGACTTAATTCTATAGCTCTGATTCGGCGATATTGTTGTTGTTGGCAAAGGCTAGCATATTGGGTGCTAACTTAGTTACATATATTTCGACCGCTTCATTTCCTTTAATTTCGCGCCGCTTTTACTGTGGCCAACTTTGGAAAAGCAGCAAACAGCTTGCGGAATGTTCAAACGCAGCGCATAGAGCCATCAACAACAACAACTAGCTGCTGCACCTCCTTACACCTTTAATTTTACACACACAAAAAAACAGCTTACACGAACACTTTTATACGTTCTATATACCCAACAAACACTGGAAAAGAAATTTCGAACATTTGAGAAAATCTTATTTCTCAATTAAGTAGCTATTCAGCATTGTTTATCATTTGAAACTAAAGAATTTCTCAAACATTGTTTATTATCTTAAGAACGGTTTGAGAAACATTTGGAAAAAAAAATGTCTTAGTACTTCGTTCTATTCCCTTTTGTGTCAACACGGCATTTTAATTATACTTAAAAATCGTTTTATATAAGTTAGAATGTTAAACGTAAATTGTATCGTCTTTTTTTATTTTGCAAAAAATTATTTGGCAAACTGTATGTAACTAATTTTTTATATCAGAGAATTAAATATTTGGCAATTTGAAAATGAAGGAAAGTTCCATATTAAAAAGCGTCTTTTAGTTTGACAACGCTATCAATGGTTATTTTTCAGATGCATTTGAGAACTAAGGTTTGAAATTTGAGAAAAGGACTGATTCTCAAATAAATGCATTTCAAATTGAGGTTTAACAAAAATATATATATGTATGTATACACATATGTACTATATATTTGTATACTGCATAACGTTTTAGTGGGTGGGTGATTATACTCCTCAGCTGACTTTTAGCAATAATACAGTTTATTTAGATTTCGGAAAATTTCTTTCTATGCATAAATATTTACATACATACTTATAGTTATATACTATACATACATAAGTATGTATGTATACATGTGAGTATACGGTGACTCAAACTAATTACCACGTGTTGATTTTTTTTTTTAAATATTCGAAATGTTTTTCGAGATAAATTTTTTTTAATATTATTTTTCTATAAAAATACCGTCCAAGCTTTAACCAAAAACATATACATACATAAGTCACAAGTTCAAACTTAATACAAAATTAAATAAATTCAAACATTTTTTATAAAAATTTCAATTTTTTAATATGAATCTTTAGAACATATTTGGATATGCAGTTTTATAGCCCATACAGTTCTAGTCTCATGAAGAGCAAATTTGAACCGGCAAAAAAACGCGTTGATTTTTGAGATTTTTTTTGTTTTGTTGAGACTACTTTTGCGTTTTTTTTTTAATAACGAGTGCAATTTTCAAAAACTAGCGTTGAATTTTTTGAAATTTTTTTCCCTCTACCGCATTTTTTTTTTTCAAAAGGAGGAGGTTATCAATTCGTCGGAATATTTTTTTTTATGTATGTTATCGCATAATTTGGAAAAAAATTTGGACTAGATCCGATCATTGGATCATAAAGAAGTTAACGGTACTCTTAAATTTGTATATGAGAATTGAAGTTGGTTTTTTTTTTGCTTAAAAATTACTTGTATTTCATAAGAAAAAAATTTCAATAATCAAAGTTTAGCCCTTTATTAGACTAAATTGCATAGGCTATAAAACTGCATACCCAAAAGTTTTCTAAAGATTCAGATTTAAAAGTTGATGAACATTTTTTTGAATTTTCTTAAATGTCTTATAAAGTTTGAAACTGTGATTTATTTATATGGTTTTGGTTAAAGTTTGGAAAAATAACAAACAAAAAAAATTTAGCTCAAAAAACATCACACATATTTACAAAACTCAACACGTGGTCATTTGTTTGCGTCACTGTATGTATGAATGTATGTATCGCATTTATTTTTCTAGTTTATATTTTTTTATCTCCATTTGTTTTGCTTTTTTGAAAAACCACTATATTTTGTTCTGCGTAAACGATCATATTTTTAGTTGATTATAGTAAGTTAAAAGTACATATTTGCATTATTTGGCAAAATACCATCATCGCGCGCAGCAACACCAGTCAGCACCATGGCGTTTCCCATATTCAATGTTTTTCATAGTATGTAGCATTAAAGAACATTAGTGTGCCTCTGGATCAATGCAGAAAACAAGGTAGCCTGCTTAAGTCCACTAGTGAGTTGATCTATAGTTAAAATACCTTTGAAAATCGCGTTTTTTGATGAAACAAAAATTCTTTTTACGAAATTTTTACTCAGTAAATCCCCTTGCAATAAAGCAAAATATAAATAAGTTCAAGAGAACTCAAAGTTCAGATTCGCTTGTATTTTATGCGGTGAGACATCCTAATGTACTCGTTTGTATGTACTTACATAATTGCATATACATACATATATGCCCTGCGTTCAGTCAGCAACTGTCAGCAAATTATAGTGTCCAACCGAGCCCATTTGTACAACCCGTTAACATAATTTTTTTTTGTTGATATAGAAAATAACTCGGGGCATATGACGCTCGCAACGTTCACGCAGTAGAATAAGTACGACGTGCGATTTCACGACGCTGCAGAGCAAATAGATGCGGCCATGATATTAGGAAAAGAGTGGCTGAAACGCGTAGGTGTAAAGAGCTTGAAATGCCGCTGACACATAGGATAAACGTCTGAAATTTTTATCAGAAAGTTACGCAACTTACGAATGGTTTGCTATAAGAACAACCACGGGGACCTAGGCGACGATCTCCAGAACATACTAAAAACATGTAGAGATTCCATTTCAATCCGTTTAATGGTTGAGGCATTGAAACCAATAGAGAAGGTGAACCCGAGCCTCCAGTCGATGACGACGGAGTCGATGTACCACCTGCGGACCATGACGAGGTAGCATAAAGCTACTGGGGATGCTGGCCGGCCATCTGGGCTTTTCAAGCTAGACGGCAAGTAGTTAATTAGGTGCATGCGTATACTTTAACGCAGAGTATGGTCATTAGAACGCATGCCCTACAACTGGAGTTTAAGTGCTCTGGCAGGCAACTCCACCATATGTGCCAACTACCGCAGCATCAACCACTTAAACGTTACATATAAGGTCTTATCGAGCTAAAGCGCAACGTCAACGACGTCGCGACGCCGAAACTCACTATCCACGAGTAAATAATACGTCTGTGTAAAATGACGTTAGGCTATACAGCCAGCACTGTAAGAATTGTGAAGGATCTCCGAGTCGTCCTATACTATAGTGTGACTTCTTTAATCCGAAGATCTGAGTCTGAATAAGAATCCAGTAAATTTTTAAGAGCGCGCTATGTTTTTTCTTAAGCAAACAGTAATCTCGGCAAACACGTAATTGTCGATAGCTATAGTTTCGAGAAAGTAAGGGTCTTCGCCAGCATTAACATCGATAATAATGTTAGCCTTGAGATCCAACGAATTGTCGTACAGAATCCACATTCCATAAGTCTCTGATTATGCTCATCTTGGTTTATGGTGCTGCAACATGGACAGTGACTACATCTGATAAGGAGGAGGTCCGCGGAATATTCGAGAGAAAAATTTTGCCGAATATTTTCGTACCTTTGCGCTTTGGTGGCGGCGAATACCGAAGCTCATGAAGTGATGAGCTGTACGAGTAAGAGCTTTACAACGACTTAGACCGGGTGGAGAAGAACTTGGGTTAACTTGGTATTTCAGATTGGCCTCAGTTGGCGCAGAAGAGAAGTGACTAGCTTGGTTTATTGGAATCGACGAATTAATTTCGATTTTTATTGCGATTCAAAACTTGTTTCAGAATTCTTTCTGCCAATTTTAAAATTGAAACAATCCCGACAAGTTCCGACCAAAAATTCCAATACGTCCCGAAAATAAAGGACGCAAAAATGTAAAAACCTCTCAAACTACGAAAAATTTTAAACTTTCTCAAAAATGTCAAGACCTTTACAAGCTTTAAATGAAATCTCATATAGTTTCGAAACAAATTCACAGGTCCCAAATATCGTGAAAAATAAAACTTGAAAATTTCGAAAAAAATCGAAAATTTCTCGAAAAATAACGCCAAAAACCCGAAAAGGCATGGAAAAATTCCTACAAGCTTTCGAAATGCTAAAAGAAGGAATTCCGAAGTCCCAAAAAATAAGGCACGAGGAATTCCAGAAAGTTTCGTAAAAGTCTTAAAATCCCAAAAATCCACGAAAAATTTTAAAAATTTATGAAAAAATCGAGCTAAAGCGCAAGCCTTCCTGCAAAATAAAACACGAAATTTCATCACAAATTACCGAAAACATACTCAAAAGTTTCGGAAAATATACCAAAAGTTAAAAAAACAAGACAACAGAAAATTTATCTTGCAAATATTCCAAAAGATTCTAAAAAATTGTCCGAAAATATTCCAAAAAATTTAGCACAAAGAATTTTTAACAAAAAAAATTCGAAAGGGTCCCGCACACAAAGAAATAATCATAATTAATAGTCTTGAAAAGCAAAAATTCTAAAAAGTTCCGAGAAAAATAGATTGTGAATAATAAAATACGGAAAATCCAGAAAATCCTTAGAGCGCGCGAGCAAAAAAGACAGAGAGTCCCGAAAAGTCACGAAAAAATTCCAGAAAAGCCATGAGATGAATTCTCGAAATATTCCCTGAAAATTCAAAATTCATGTTTCAAGTTTTAACTTTCAGTTACAGCCAGTTACTCGTAATCATAGCTTTTAACCTAAGTATACATATTGCTCATATGTATATGTACCTCGATAGTGTCACATTTCAGAATTCGAGAAAAACGGCTTGAAAGATTTGAATTTACCGTAGTAAAAATGAATACATACAACTTTGTTCTAGCGAAATACGGATAATCGATACAGCTTTGAAACTTTGACACACCATAGCTCAATATTTGTATTTTTTGAGTTGCGCCACTATTGAAGTAAATGAGCGATATGAAAGTCCCTTATCGAGGTATATAAGCAGATCGGAGTACTCGATCTTGCTTTAACCATTTGTCTACCCTATATTTCTCGTTGGATTGGTCCGAGTAGACAAAAGAGTTTCCGGATTCCTCTTGCCTTTCGTCAGATCTCTTGTTTCTGTAACTGTTTCTAAGGTCTATCACCTAAACGAGTGAGTACTTTATGGTAGCTACGTTATGTGTACTTTCTTCAGATTGCTGGGTATGTGGAATTTCTTGTTTCCTCCTCAAAAAAACAGAGAAACAAACGGAACTACATACATACATATGTATGTAAGTATGTACGATAGGAAAACATCAAATACCCCAAAAAAAAACAAAAACAAAATAATACAATACAACGAAACGGTATCGCGATATTGGAAAAGAACAATAATAATTTAGCTTTTTCCGTCTTAAATATACAAGCCCACAAACACTAGCAATAGCACGTACAAATAATGTTCATATAGAAGATAAATGATGTATAAACGTATGTATGTATTTAAGTACATACTACATTCATAAGCTCATATTGAAACATACCTACAGTAGTGGCCAGAAGTGTTAGCCAATTTTCCTGCAATAAATCTGGTAGGGAAATACGCGCCACTAGGGGTAGTTATAACCAAAAAATCGACTACTCCGGCCACTGAGTGAAAGAAGAGGTAAAATTGGGATATTCGAGAGGCCAACAGGTCATGCCTAGAGGAGGGAACTCGTAGAACAATTAGGCTACTATGAGCACAGACAGATTAGAAAAGGACACTCAGCCTCTCAAGAGGGGATATTGCGATGGTCACGGCTTTTGTGACCGATCATTGTTTATTTAGTAGGCACTCTTCGAGACTACGAATATTCTAGCACAAATATAGCAGAAGTTGCAAAGGTGGGGTGATGAGCAGTCAAGTACCTCTTCTGCACTTGTCCAGTGGTCGCTCCAAACGGAGTAGAGTGCTAGATCTACGCTTATCCAACCTAGGCCAAATATGCCTTGCTGTCCTGAACGTGAGTTTCGCAGACCATCTTCGATAAAATTATTTTTTAGCCAGAGTTTGCAGGAAGATAGCGGAATGTCCGCATTTCGAGCAGTACTGATTGCTGACAGTAATAGGCCTTTGCTTGCCAGCTCATCCGAAACAGCCCTCAGCTAAACACAGGGAAATCTGAGAACCGTTTTCTGCAACGCTGTTTTGTGTTATTTAAAAAACGAACACCAAAGTATGAAATTCCACCCCAAGCATATAGCTTGTCGAATACTTGATTCGAAAATAATGCGAATACAATAATTTTTAATATTGGTAATCTTTATCTGACCACTACTGTATTTTTAACTAAAAATTATAAATATCCTACAAATGTATGTATATACGTGCATATGTATGTTCATGAAACCACATTTTGTTTGCTGTTAAACGAGTTTATCCATACGTCAGTCAGTCAGTCTCTAATTCTTCTTCTTATTTTTTCACCTATTTTCAAAAAATTCCACTACAAAAATAAAAAGTGTTTGATGTTTGGCATTGCATTGAGATTTTGGATATTTCTCTTCCGTTTACTTAAATTCTTATTACGTCTAATGATGTGCGCTGATTATCGGGTTTGCTGTTTGTTTTTCCTGATTTTTATTTTTATATTTTGTTGTTGTTGTTGTTTTGCATTACACAAAAATCAACAACGATAATTGGCTACATCAAAGGCATAGCCGGGATTCTTACGCCATATTTCATAAATACATATTTTCCAAAATACTAAATAATGATTTTCAAAAAATTTTTACGAGTTCACTTGCCCAACTTAGGTTTTATAGTTAATCTAGCAAAAATATGAATTTATACTTACATAAATACATTTGAATAAGTATGTACATTTATATAAGTTTATATATTTATGTTGAGACGTATTTGGACATACATATATACACACATAACTACATATACATACATATGTATGTATGCTTATTCATTAAACGACACGTGGAAGAAACCGACACTAAAAAATGTTTTAAAAATACAATACAAATTGTCTTCTTAACAGCTAACTAAAAAATGTTGTTGCTAAAATTGAAAATTTTAAAAATGCAGCAAAAAAGAAAGGTTGTAAATAAATACAAGATGACACATATTTGAAAGCATCGGATCCCACCCGGTGGGTCGCGACCCAGTAGTGAATCAAAATAACAAACAATTTTTGTGTAGTTCGGTACAAAGTGGAATAAAATCCAAGATAACCAAGGTGTTTTCTTCACTTTCGCCACTTTTCTTCGAAATACTTATCTGATGCCCACAAGTCCAGATGTAAATAACGGGGATCTTGAGGAAAAAATGTGGAGCCTATTTATTTATGAAATATGCATATGTTTATAAGGAAGGCATGCGATACAATTTTAGGTTTTTTACCCTATCATTGACCGATGCACGGTAGAGGTTTAACGATAGGGAAAGGTGGGTCGCCAGTTGGAAAAGGTTGGGGACCATTGTGTTACAGATTATGTACATATGTACGCATGTATTAATGTCAGATATTTATTTGGTTTGCTTAAGTGGAGAAAAAAAAAAACGAAAAAATTCGCTTTAAAAATTCTAAATATCGCTTCTTTAGCGTGAAAATTTGCTAAGTCTATTTTTTGTGAAACACATACTTTTAACAGCAAATTTGCTGGGTCCAAAAGGTCACTGCGAAATCGATAAGGCAAAAATAATACGAAGTTTTTTATTACCTCGAATCCTTCTAATTCGTCAAAATTTTGCAAAATACTTCAAGAAACAGCTTTTCTTCTTCTCCTGTAAGATTAAAAAAAATGGTTTAGCCTCTTTTCCATCTAAGCTAGCGAAATATTCTCTTCAAGAATATTTTAAGTGCTTCCCCATTATGAAATTCAAGTACTTCAAAAGTTACAGCAGTTTGAAATGAGCGTGTAATAGGCAGTCGAGAAAACCGGCTTAGGGGTCAACAAATTGTTAGAATGCTGAGTTTTTTTTCAAACTGAAAATGTATATATTTCCTGGAGAGCTTTGCATTGCTTACAAATAGATAGTTTCAATAGAATTCTAGTAATAAAACAAAGTTTAAAAATAAATATGTATGTAAATGTATTTTCGAGAAATTTTGCATAATGATATATCATTTTAATACATATTGTTTTCAGCACTAGACAATGCATTTGAAGCAACTGAAAACACCCACCAAAAAAAAGGTGTGCCAAAATAAATAGATTTTAACAACAACATAAATCACTTAAGTAATATACACTTGTACATATCCGCATATTTGTTGCGCAAGACGGTCAAAAATTGTATATTTCATAATTCATAACTCATCTATTGGCCACGGGGTTGACAAGTATGTACATAGGTTAAATAACTTAAACAGAAGCTATGCATTTTTGATGTATCTACTTATGCACATATGTATAAGAAATACATATACATGTAGGTTGATATGTAATTTGTACCTTTGCTATGGATATTAGGATGAGGCACGATTATAAATTGGTACAAACTGCAAATATTTGTTCTTTTTTTTCGATGACATTAATGAGCTTGAACTCTGCTTTATATTTACCTGCTCGAACTACTGCCATTTAAAAGCGATTCTCGCGGGCCGTAGATGGACTGGCATGCTCTAAAAGGATGTCAGAGCCAAAACTTGTTCACGAAGTTCCACGCAAGAAATTTTTATATAAAAGTGCTACTCGATCATATAGGCCAGACACACGTTGCACGACACGAAAGATGACAGAAATATTGAAAATCAGGCAAAAAATCCACTTAAAGCTCGAATTTGGATTCCACAAGAACTCGAAAGAAATTCACTTGGCGGTGCGTGTAGGTGTGCAGTATGCAGAAAAAATATGCGATTAATAACACAAGGAAGGCTCAATGCCCAAAAGCAGCAATCGCAATACCACCATCTCCGCTTTTCTCTCTCACTCTCTCTCCTGCTGTCTTAGAGCACTCTTCAACAAAGCGATAGCGCGGAACGCGAGCTACATTGGACCGATTTAATTAATTCTTGATTTAGAAGTGATCATAATTCGATTCAAATGACTTCAAAATTTGGGATTGGAAGAGTGTGGTGTTTATTGAGCTCCTACCAAGGAAGCGAACATCCGCTTCGGATGAGTATTAACGGAAATTGGAGAGTTTGAATGAATCTGTCATCACTACCTTTAGGTTTTCGCCAATAAAGACGACAGCTGGTTTTACGAATGGGGAATTATGAAGCTCACCAAAAGATTGCTGATGACTTTGAAAACCATACAAATAAATAATATAAAAAAAAAAAACTTTCTAATATACAACGCTTTTATAAATGGACTAAAAAGTAGAAAATAATATTTCTCAGTCCCATAGAATTTGTTTTGAT
>NW_016157270.1:0-45393 GCF_001687245.7 Rhagoletis zephyria | reverse complement strand
TTTAAAGAAATGGCGTGTCGTCTATTTCCGCTGTAGCGAACGTAGTACATAGGGCGACATCTAGATGTCATCTACCTCGCCCTATTCACTACAGATGTCGCCCTATGCACTAGACTTTTTTATAGGAACTTTGCAAAGCAAAGGTTTTATGGTGTCGGACACACAACATTGAAAGTTTCTGGAGCCACAACATTGCAAGTTGATAAAAGCGTTGTAAAAATACGCAGTGCTTTTCCACTACACCTATACATAGGGAAGGAACACATCGCAACGGCCTTGATTGGCGACACAGGTGGAGCGTTTTATGAAAAAGAACTAAACTCAATACACTCAACCAAGACAAGGTAAAAGCAGTAATAATGCGGCGCCAAAACAGCAAAACCACTGAAGCCGACGGAATACCGAAAATACATGCCCGAAGTCTGAAATCTCTTTGTACGTTAAGTAACAGCTTTTAGCTCCGTCAAAATTGGGATAGATCTCGCCGCGCCGTTCGAGATCGAACGAGAGGTTTTGAGAGAAATTCGCGTAACTTCCGTAATCTTGCGTAACTGACATTTTTGCTGGCGTGAGCGTGCGCGAGTAAGATTTTTTCGTCAGTCACTTAATTTTCACATGTGTACGTGTATTTTTAACCAATAAGACATTAATATGGAAATAAATATTTATCTGAATAAATTATAAAATAAAAGTTGTGACGACGTATTAAAATTTTTAAACAAAGCTAAAGATTTGTGACTTAGGAGCGTTTCAAGGCAAATTTTAAACATGCCAGCTATCTCAGCAGCCACTCTCAGAAAACACTCTCTGCCAGGGGCTCAGGCAGAGTTCTAGAAGAAAGATGCTTGATGAACACCTCGAATAAATATTATTTTATTACACTGTACGAAAATTTCATTTTTTTTTTCGGGGGAATTTGTGAAACCAAGTTTTTTCTGTAGGGCTGAATTGTATATAGAAAAGTAATTTCTCAATTTTGCGATTTTTAACAATCAAAATAAATTCTGGGGATTTTCGGCTACGAAGAATCTGAATGTGCAATTTATTTTTATTAAAACCGGGGTTCGCATGACCACCAACTTCAGTTGAAACAAAAACGCCGGAAATCGCCAACCCGGGAAAACTGAGAAATTACTTTTCTATATGCAATTCAGACTAATGTCTAATGTCCATACGTCAAGTTCACTTGGAAACGCACTCATTCACAAACATTCGAATAAGCGAGCAATAAGAATTTATGTATGGGTTCATATTTATTTTTATTTATTTGTGAGTAAATAGCGCGGAAAATTTGTTTGTTTGCCGTCCGACCAAAAAGATGTGGTTGCGTGGGCGTTAAATTTCGCAGTTCACTGATGTCTTATGCGTTTGTACGTGAACAATTTTCACTCAACACGTGAGACATCCGGAATTAATTTTTATTCGTCAATTTGGTGATGATAAGTGGCCTTCTAATAGATTGAAATGGTAATTAAGGCATAAATATGCCAATGTTAACATTAATGAGCATTCATTTTAGTTGTGAGTGATTTAGACTGGCGCATATTATATATATAGTAAATCTAATTTGTTTAACAGTAAATCTGCCTTAGCCATTTTCAATGCTGACTTAATACCCCTAACGGAATTTCTGCGGTATTTAGAGCAACTGCCAACACTGTTGGTTGCCATAGCAGTTAGTATTTGATCGATAAGTGCATAAAACTGTCAGAAAATTAGAAAAAAAAATACTAAATAATAATAATTTAAATCAAAATAACAAATAAAGTCAGAAGCTTTTAAAATAATATTAAATTCATAATTAAAAAGCAAGCAAGAGAAAAACTTAGCAAACAAATATTGCAAACAAAATTCAACGTCGACGTTTTAAATGCAAAATTTATATAAATTTATAAGTTACGAATTAATATACAGTCATAAGTCGTAATTTGTGGTAAGAAACCAAAAGAATTTTTCCGAAAATGGAAGAGCTGCGCGATGCCAGCATACACCACACGGCACAAAAGCTCGCCATTGCGATAAAGTCCATGAAAAACTATAACGAGATTTTCAAAAAAGTGCAGGTAAATACAAATACAGCAAAATCCTCAAGCACCGGAATATAAAAAAATTTTCCATTGGCTTAGAAACTTGCCTGCAGTCCTGGCGTTGATAAGAACGATCTGCGCAACACTTTGGAGGATGCCATCAAATCGACGGGTCTTGAAACCGAAATACGCAATGTCGTTTTCCATTTAGTCCGCAATACACTCGGCACAGAACAACAAAAGTCGCAGGAAAAATTATCGCACAGCGCCGATCCTCTGGGATATTTGCGTCGAGCGGCTGTGCAATGGGATCGTCGTGTACGCAAAAGTTTGAATGCCATGTGTGCCGAACTGAGTATGCCGCTGCAGGGGCAACCACGTCCGGTGATGGATCGCGATGAATTGATAAGTAAATGGGATGAGTTGAGCAATTACAATATTGGTGAGTGGGTGTTGGCAGTTACTAAGGGAAGTGTTCACGAAGCTATGGGCCAAATATAGTAAAAATGTGTTTTTAGTTTTTCTCGCAGGATTTCTTTAAAAGGACTTTGGAAATTTTAAAACTATATTTATTTACTTTTAAAAATTATCTAACAAATTCAATGCAATAAGAAAAAGAGTATGGGTATCAAAATAAAGAGAATATTCTGTGGAATTAACGCAGATTAAATGTTTTGGTGCATAAGGACGTTGCAGGTATTGAAAATGTTCTTTAAAAATGTTATGCTTGAAATTTTGCTATACTAATTGCGACTAATATACACTCGACCACATCCTTGTATTTCGCCCTTCCAACTTTATCAGCTTAAAAAAAGAAAATTTGTTAAAAGAGGATTTTCGATACCTATTCGTCCTTGTGAACCAAAAAAATTCATTGTTTTTTTTTAGTTCTACAGAATTTTCTCTTTCGTTTGGTTCCCATATTGTTATTCCAAATTTCACTTATTTTTTTTAAATAATTTTTGGAATTAATCATATCTTTGAAATTACAAGGTCCTTTTAAAAAATCCAGATGCCAGCGAGAAAAACTAAAAGCGCAGTTTTACTATATCTGACCCATCGTTTCCTGAATATCGTTGCCTTAATATAGAAAGGCCCTATCTGACATCGTCGCTGATTTACAAAAAGTCGTAACTAACTAAAAATCGAAAATTTACGTTTTAATTGAATTTGATGCATTTGATCGAATTATGTGGCCCCAAATCGTTTTATGCAATAAAAGATTTTAGGTAGTTACGGCTTTGTGCATTTCAGCGACGATGTGAGATAGGGCCTTTCTATATTAAGGCAACGATATATTGTTTGCTTTCATTTTTTCAATTTTTTTTTTTGTCGCACGGTGTATTAGGGGTATCAGCTATGGTTACGGATTTTTCGAAGTTTTGTTTTTGATTATTATTTAATTCTTATCATCCATGCCTACATCATGTCCAAGCCCATACATTCCATTTTCGTTACCCGTCAACCACACTAGCAGGGTGATCGATCTTGAGTAAGATAGTTGTCTCGGAAGCCCTTAATGCCGTCACAGCTAAAGGCTGGTATGCAGCTCTCTCGGTCAAGAAAAATTTGCCATTATTTCGTGTGTGTGTCCAAGGAATTTTGACATTTATGATACTTCACAACCTGTTGCCTCACTCTTTCCTCAAGAAATAATGGAACGGACATATATTTCTGTTGCAAGCCTGGGTTGCCTTGTGCTCTTTTTTTCACAAAAAACTTTAGAAAACCGTAGTAAAAAGCGTAGCAAATTTCTTAAGAACTGCTTACTGCCTGAAGGAAATTTGACTCAAGAAAATTTCTTAGCCATTTCTTGTACGTCATTTTGTATGGAATTTTAGCTTTTCTTGAGAACTTCATACAGGCCTTAACCATGTTTGTGAAGTTAGCATACGGTAAGACGCAAAAAGAGAAAAAATTATGTACTCAGTCGCTTTTCAATAGTTGCAGATTTGAAAAGGTGGAAAAAAGTTCTGGATATTTGACAAACACATTTTTTTTCTAAAATTTTGTATGCCAGATTCACGCAACATACGACATGTGGAAAAAGGCAAATAAAAAACGTTTCTGAGTAGCTTCTCAATAGTTCTAGAGTTCCTGAGACGGAAAAAAAAGTTCTGAAAAATTACGACGAATGTTTTTCTTTTAAATTAAGCTTTTTCGGCTTTTTTGAAAAAATGTGCAAAATTAAACTTTTCAATTTTCTCGCATACGAAATCTTATAGCAGAGATATTTTTATATGTGAACATTTCATCGCATACCATTACAGTGCGAATATGTTGTAAATTTTCTATATGTGTTGCGAAAATTGTACTTATTTGGTTGGTTTTTCTTGCACAGCGTTTCTCCGAATTACGCCACTTTTATTTACTCGAAATCAAAACTTATATGGAAGAAGAATTATCAAAAAAATTAACAAATGAAAACGGAAATCACATACAAAAAAAATCCTAAACTAATGTTAGCTCCCAGGCAAGTAATTCTTTACTGTTCGCTGATATGGTCGTCATTTACAATTGGGGTATTCACAACGGTGTCGTAAGTGTGGAATTGTTGTATGTCGTAAACTTTAAACGCCTAAAAAATGTATTAAGGGGGTTCACAAAGTACCTTCAAAGTCATATTATGAATTTTCGCAGTATGAAAAAATAGTTGGTTGTGGTTTCAAGTTCTCTAAACATTTATTTAAGCTTTTAAAGTTTACGACATACAACAATACGACACTTACGACATCGTTGTGGATCCCTCAAATAGCTCACCTAACAGGTAACAGATACCCGAGCTACTAGTATCTAGGGGTTTTCAAAGGATAAATTAAATGACTCCAGGGCAAAGTTATATGTGTAGACCATCTGGCGACAATGATCTAAAGCTTGTTTGCTCTCTCACGGGACGGAGAGGTCCTTCCGAATTTGGACGAAACTGAAGTTTGTGTTCAACGTCACTCTACATACATTGCCTAAATATAGAAAATCCCTAAATCTTTTTTTTCGAAATTCAGCTTTATACAAAGATCGGCAGATTGATTATGTAACGGCTTAATATAATTTAAAAATAAACTATTACATCAATAAATTAGTTTTAGTGCTTATTAAAACCCAAGAATTTCAAGAAATTCCCAACTTAAGAACTTTAGCTTTTATAAAGTTGTGTAAATACTCCGTAAAGACACCAACATTTTAGATAGGGTTCTTTTATATTAAGGTATAAGATATGCAAGTACTCGTATCGGTTTCGCGCGGACCTCAAATTTAGACATGGCCCTTCTCCTCGTGATATCCAAAGCGAATTTAAAATCTACAAAGAAACGGTGTGTGTTAGTTCAATTATATACGGTATTTGCGCGATTTGAGGTGCTGCGAGAATCTGGTGGAGTTACCAGGGCTGATGCCACACTGATGACACCCAACCAGCTCGTTCCTTAAATACTTAAGTCTTTCACACAGTATCGTCGATAGAAGTTATAGAATGATTGGCGCACATTGTGGGATTTGCCCTTCTCGTTAGATCAAATTACGCTTAAGAGCCTCCGACTTTGAATAATGGACGTGAGCTTCGTCCCTAAAAAAAATGGACGGGATTCTTTTTCATACAAATTATTCAGGAGATGCCCAAATTTCCATCTTCATCTCTGTGGGAACTTGAAACGTTTTGATTGCTGCCTTTTTTTGACAGAATCTCGGCCCGCATTTTTACCTGCCAGCAAGTATTTTTTTTTTTTTTTTTTTAATAGATAACTTTTTCTTCCTGTCTTTCCGTACTAAAAGACTAGTCACAATCATGTATGCACTTATCGCTCATTTACTTCCATACTGTCATAACACAAAAAACCAAAAACTCGAGAAACTGCACAAGGTTGTGGTTACACTTCACAGTCTTTGCATTTTATCAAAAGCCTTCCACTTAATTTATTAAAATTGTTTTCTTCTTCTGGAAAAGCAATGTATTAATGGTTATTTTACTTTTTTTAGATCTATCCAACTACCGCCCCGTTTACGCTCCAAAGGATCTGCTGGATGTCTTGTTGTCGCTCAAGGGTCCACAAAAGCCCGCAGGAGACACTGAGTTTGTGTACATTTTTTTCCCCCTCAATACATAAAATTAAATAATTCGCTAAAACACATTTATTGAAAAACTTTAAAGTTCAACCTTTTTTCATCCGCAGGCAAGTACCCAATTGGGAGTTTTCACACATCGATTTGCCTGTAAAGAACCTTTTTGAATTGGTACGACAAAAATCGATTTTGAAGCAAATCAAAACCTTTTTGAAACGCTATTTTTCTTAAATCTCCAGCGTTTGCTATTCGCTGAACTCTTGCGCAAAGAAAGTACAACAAATATTTTGGACTTACCCACACAATGCAAGCGTATACTGGATACCAAGCAGGCGCCACTTTGTCAACATTTTCTGAAGAAGGGCAGAACGCCGCCACCATTTCGTGGTGAACTATGGTCCTTTGTGCTATCGCACGGCAGTTACATGAATGGGCAGGTTGGTGGGGAGAGATATGTATGTAGTTGAATCTCGTTTTGGAAATCATTATTGGTGATACTGGAACGCATTGAACTTTCATTGCAATTTTATTTTAAGGACACTTTTCACTTTTCTTTTTGTCTGCTTCAGGAATGCGATCACTGGGCGAATTTACGCAATAAAGTTTTAACCACCGATCACATTGTGGATAAACTGATTTTCAAGGACATTCAATTGACGGCTTCAAATGACGATCAGTATTTTGTTTTCGAAGATGTGCTCTATCAGATAATGCTATGCTTTTCGCGCGACACTGAGATAGCCAGTCAAATACAATTTGAAAAATATCCGGTGAAGGGTAGAAATTATGATGGTCCGCCATCAGGTGTGGTGCCCTTCCATGGCATTTGCATGTTTGGTAATTAATGATATTGGAAATTCCAGAAAGATATTAATTTCATTGGTGACTTTGCGTTACAGCGGCTCCATTTTGTTACTTATATGACTCTTCTATTAATTTGTACTTCACATTTCGCGCTTTCTATATACGCTACTGCCATCGATTGACCACAATAAATACACATCCGCAGGTGGGTTGGTTGGGCTTATCGTGGAGTATGGGTTGATATTCCGAGCCATTCACATAAAACGCTTTCGTTGCAGGGCATTGTCAGCTTATGTCTGCTTTTTGAGAAGCTTTTGCAAACACATGAACCGCAGCTATGGTCGCACTTACGTGAACTGCAAATACAACCGTAAGTATATTTTAGAAATCTCATTATTTTATGCTTGATTTTTTTTATCTCATTTGATAGATTTATAAAGTTATATGCATAATTTTTTTCTAAGCAATTACAAATATAGTGCTTATCATAACTATACGACACCCAATGTTGACAAGTTTTGACAAAAACAATTGGCTAAAATCAACAGTATTTTGTAGCTACTTAAAACCTACAACTTACAATTCAATGAGCCAAAACACTGGATACATAAAAATTTTCTAAAATAAATAGTCAAAATGTGTCAATATGTGGATGTCATGTAATTATGATAAGCACTATACATACATATATCGAGATCGAAGCAATTTTTTCTATTCTTTTTGTGGTTGATGGGGTTTTTTTTTTTAATTTCGGAATGAGGTTCGTGATTTGGTCCTTATCAAACTATTCGCCAAGGCCTTTGTATATTTCATTTTAAACACCGAAGCTTAAATTACATCGGTTGACGTCACTATGGGCCAGGAAGGGATCAAAGCTGTCCAAAATTCAAAATCTTATCCGATTGGCTTTAAATTTGTCACTCGGGGATTTTGGGGGTCGATGACTAAGGATCTGACATTAAATTTTAAAAATTCCAAATGGCGGACGAACTTCAAACTTGTTACTCAGGGTTTTTTGTAGTCGCTGATTGCGAAGACAAACTCAGACTTGAGAAATTCAAAATGGTGGATCGAATATGGCGAACATTTTTTTCTTTTAATTTGTTGAATTTACTTGAAATTTGTTTCGTGGGTGTTTTTGAGATCACAGACTGTAAATTTAGTATCAGATTTTTTAAATTCAAAACGTTTTCACTCGTTATTAACAGAATACTTACAGTGAAAATTACAAAGATCGGGTCACTTTTACATATATCTCCCATACAACTGAACTGATGTTCAGATATGGGGTTTTACTGTTAAACTCCTTTATTTGGACGACGAATTTCGCAAGCTATTTTATAAATAATAACACAAATTCTACTGAGAAAATCGCTAAAATCTATGCTGTATAAGCTTTATCCATTATACCACTGATTATTGAGATACCAGTTTCTGCGATATATGTATCTCCTTTATGTAGGAAACTAAACCCATTAAATTGTATTACCAGTTTACATAGATTGGTACTATATAAGTTATATCTTCCATACCTCTGATTGTTTCGATATGATTTTTTATATATCTATCGCGTCTAATCTGTTAAAGTAAAATCTGTTAAAGTAAAATTTGGAGAATAATCATCTTTAACAAGGTAACCTAATAACCAGGCAGTCGTGAATAGCGTATCGCTTATACAAGATATGTATATTCATCTATGTATATACCAATTTTGGCAGACTAACGTTAGTTAGTTTTGCATATATTTAGTACATACACTTGTAATATGTATTCCTCCTTCTACTCCTTCTCAGCATCCGCATCGTTTTCAAGTGGCTAATGCGCGCCTTCAGTGGGCACCTACCGCCGGATCAGCTGCTCATACTCTGGGATTTGGTATAACTACCTCCTTTCTCCGTAAAAATAAAAATTCCATAACTTACTTTGTGCTCACTTTTGCAGATTCTCGGCTATGACAGCTTGGAAGTACTCTCACTCTTTGCCATTATAATTTTGAGTTTCCGCAAGGAGAGTCTCATGCAAGTCTCATCGCTGGATAATATTGAGGCAATATTGGCGGATTTATCATCGATCAAAGTGCTGCCGCTGATACAATTGGCGCTAAGTCGTGATTGAGGAGGCGTGTGTGGCAATACTGATATGAATGTTGATTTATGTATGAATGTAGTTTGAGAATGTATGCAAGTATACCCTGACATTTTGACAATTTTATTTATTTATATTTTCCCTTCCAAAATTTTTCTTATTTTTTTATAAATATATAGTTGTTTCAACCGCAAAAACCACAAGAATCAAATTTTTATTTATTTTAAATATTATGTAAGTTCAAAAATTTAAATCAGTTCTTCTCGAGTGTTTAGGTTTTTTGAGTTATGACAATATTGAAATAAATGAGTGATATATGAATATATGTATTAATTTATTTTATATCAGTATATCGTCACCTTACTTCACGAAAGTCCCTAACCAACAAATTTGTAATTTTACAGCAGATGAACAAATAGGTAGGACTGTTTAAAAAAATAGCATTGAACTCCATAGTTTTTGGTACTAAGACCTTAAAATTTATATTTTAACGGTGTATTTTAATATTTTGTAATTGTAACGCATTTCATTTTTTAACTGTACAGAAGCTGATTAGGTTTTTATTTATTTTAATTTTATTTTTTTCAAATTATTTGGTCTCTATTTGCCGGTAATATTATATTTTTTTAAAGTAACTTTGTTTTTTCTGAATAAAAATTTTGAAATTTTGATGAAAATTGTTTGAAGTTTTGTGAACTTTATATAAAGTGTGAAATTATGATTTCTATGATTTACGTTGTGGAATGAACTATATTTTCATAAATAATTAACGAAAAAAAGTGTTAATGAAAATAATTGTGAATGTTATATTAGAACAAGGTGTACACTTACATTTGACACTGACTGTATATAAATTACAATTTCCTTTAAGACTCTGATCTAATTCGTCGTACCTAATCTAGCCCTCATTCATTGTTATTTTATGTAAGCCTTTTTATGTAAGCCTTTTTCAAAATAAAACTTATCAGACTGTTAAAATTTAAAATGACATATTTTCCAAACAAAATTGTTTCTTTTTAAATCTTAACAGACTGATAAATTTAAAATTGATTGGTGCAACCGGGCATTGATTGTATTAATTGAAACTCACTTGCATTTTAATTGCATGGTAATAATTTTATTTAGGCTAATAGTATAATAATTTTAATTTTATAAATTCAAATATACACATTTTATTTTCCTTATAGTGGAACAACAATAATATAATTTTATTTCATATATTTGTATTTATGTATGTACATATGTATGTAGGTAGTATTCCTGTGGGAAAACGCACTAGTGCCGAATCGGTTCGGTACTAAGGAATTTAGAACCATCCGTTTTAATTCTCGTTTGCATGTTAGCAACCTTTTTCGATAGTTCTGAACCAGTCCGAAATTCTCGTTCGCCCTGCATCCTGTTTTCTATAGTTCCGAATCAGTTCTAAATTCTTCACCGTAGATATAGATTTCTAGTGAAAGGTTTTTGTATTCTGCGGGACTTAAAAAATTTGTTGTGAATATTTTGGACTTAACAAATTTACGTATCACTGAACAGAAAACGGTTAGAAATAAAATAGGCAGTCTGATCTTTTAGAAAACGGCTCATTTCTAATTGTTCTTTCCTTGCATTAAAAAACTTGCATTAAATACAATTTTTTAAAAAAAATGTACTTCGCAGCAACTTTTCACTTAGCTGGCGATATTTAGTTTTATAAAGTAAAATAAAATATTTAGTACCACATTTCGCTGCTGCTGGCCTGATTCGTTTTTGGCGATAAAAATCTAGTACGGAAGTAAAAATTTGGTTCACTAAAGGTTCGGGGTTTCCCTGCAGGGATAGTACGCACGCAATAACATAAGAAATTAGCATTTATATCAATAATCCATACATATTATTAAATTTTTATTTTGTTTAAAAAATTGTTTAAGGAAACTTTATGCGTTTGTGTATGCTGTCGTCTGGGTACGAGCAACTTTTGTTTAATTTTACAATGCAATTTTTCTGTTCATTCATTTTTTTGTATGTATGTTTAAAATATATGTATATGTATGTTTTTTTTGTTTGTTTGATACATTAAAGAATTTTATATGATTTTGCTGCGTCAATTCCAATATCTAATAACTTTTTACATAATTATTTATTTTGTTTTTATTAGTTTATTGGCCTATTGAATTATTATCTAATTTTTTTAATAATTACTCATGAATTTTTATTATATCGTTATTTCAATACTAATTTTTAACTATAAATGTAAACAGTACATTCAAACAAGGACACTGCTTCGACACTTACGAGGTTGAAGGTTGATTTAAGTTTTGATTTAATTTCATTTAATTTGATTTGATCAATCGTTTTGCATTAACGTTTTATTTTAAAAATTTATTAAACAGCTTTTGTTTATTAGGTATCATAAATGTTAAAATTAGCAAATCGTTACGTCATTTGCACTGCTTAGTTACATTTGATTTATTTATATTTAATATAATTTCCTAGCTACAAATCCATTTTTTATATGTATATGTAAATATTTTTCTTTTTGTTTTTAAAACACACTAAAATTTTTTATTTTTTTATGTATGAATGTACATCTTCAATTATGTATTTTTACATTTGGTTATACATTTTTGTATGCATTCAAGTAGTATATGTATGAGTAGGCAATTTGAATTTTTACACCCTCTCAAATTTCTCTTGCTTTGGCGCATTTAAGAATTTTCCATTAAAAATGTACTTAATTTTAAGTACTATTTAGTTTAACATATGCGCTTTTAATTTACTTACAACATTGTAATTAATTTTAATTAGTCGCTAAATAGTTTGGCTTCTCCTAAATGTTGAATTTTTTTCTCGCAGCGTAAGTTTGTTACAAAAGTTTTCAAAAAAGCAGGACAACTTTTTGAACTAAACGTTTTATTTATTATTTAATTTATTTATTTGTTTTTAAATAAATGTATATTTTACAAGAATAATACATATATACGATATAAGGATAAGGAATGGATACATTTAACTAATACATATAAACTCGAAACAGATTTTATTAATTGAAATCAAAGACGAGTAAAAAATAAATTTTAAATGTACATGAAAAACGCTTAAGTTAATAACTAAAAAAAATGTACACACAGTCTGTGTCAAATGTAAGTGTGCACCTTGTGCTAATATAGTATTGACAATTATTTTCATGAACAATTTTTTTCATTAATTATTTATGAAAATATAGTTCATTCCACAACGTAAATCATAGAAATCATAATTTCACACTTTATATAAAGTTCACAACACTTCAAAAAATTTTCATCAAAATTTCAAAATTTTTATTTAGAATTGCTAGCCCGTTCAGTTGTGGTGCAAGTTTCAAGTCGCTAAAAATTACGTTGATTTTTTTTTAGAATTTTCTCTGCGGAGGGTATGCGCGTTTTCCTCCAAATAAAGCGTGATCAAAATCTAGTCTTATATGAAAAAAATATTCGCAGCACCCTAAACAATATAAATTCGAAAAAATCAAATACTGAATGAAAATTTTTAAATTTTGAAGAAAATTGTTTGAATTTTTGTGAACTTTATATAAAGTGTGAAACTTTTATTTATATGGTTTATGTTATAGAATGAACTATATTTTCATAAATAATTATTGAAATAAAATTTTCATTAAAATAATTGCGAATATTATATTAGAACAAAGTGTACACTTACATTTGACACTGACTGTATACCACTAATATGACTCATTTGAAATTTTATTGCTTCATACAGTGTCGGTAAAAATAATAGCACTTTGATGTCCAAGGCCTTCATTGTAACACCTTCATATTTAAGCATTTTTATTGCAAAAAAGAGTTTTATTCGATATTACGTAATCTTCTACCGTAAGGCCGATCTTTTGCAAGCTTAGCTTTTTAGCTACTTATCAATAGAGAAACCAAGTGGGGAAGCAAAGCCGTCTGCGATTATTTTATTGGATCATCCACCTGTAAGCTCTATTACTACATAAGATCTATGCTTTACAAATCGATTTTTTTTACGTTATTGACTATTTGTAAAAAAAACTTTTTCAGAACAGTCAAGTTTTTAGCGGCATTCATAGTTTTGGCGCAGCTTTTTAGTCAAGAATAGGGGAGTCTGTTTCGGCATTAAGTCAAACTTCTAATGGGTATCGCAAAAACAATTTTTACTTATACAATTTTTTTTGCTGCTTCTGGGCTCTGGGTGTCAAAAAATATTCTGCTTGCAAGTAAAATTTTTTTTTTTATTTTAGCTTAGTTTCCAGTACAGCTCTTGTTAAGAATCGACTATCCGACTATTCGATGCTGTTAATTTCCTTGAAGAAGTAAATCTGTAGCAGTTTGATAAAACAACTTAGATGACTTTAGAAGGTTTGACTTCGAATGAGGGACTGAAAATAATCGTTATTACGAAGGATTTTTATTCTAAAATCATGGCAAAATAGTGAATTTTTTTATTTATATTTTTACGATCATTTTTAATTGTTATTTTATGATTTTTATTTTTTCGATTAAAAATAATCGTTATTTATAATTTTCATTTTTTCTATCGTTCTTAATCGTCAGTTTATGACTTTTATTGTTTCGATCAAAAATAATGCTTATTCTTGAATCATATTATAACCGTTATTTTTAGATCATAAAAAAATTAATTTGGTTATAAAAACAGCAGTCTTATAATAAAGATTAAAAATTATCAAAAAAAAAATAAAAATCCAAAATAACGGTTATTTTTGTTTGGAAAAAATTTTAATCACAAAATAACGATTACAGGTTATCGATAAAAAAAACCATAAAATAACGATTAAAGATGATCGAATAAATAGAAATCACATAATAACGGTAAAGAATTATCGAAGAAATAAAAATCACAAAAAAAAACGATTAAATTATTATTTTTATTACAAAAATCATAACAGTTGCGATCCCTGCATTGCATTAAAAAAAGAATAAGTTTCGTTTAAAAAATTTTAAAATTTTATTAAGCTTTCATTAAAAGGGCATCTTAAACTACGCCTATGGCGGCTAGTCAATCGTTAAAATATTTTTTTTTTTGGTAACCCAAGGAAATATTGCTTCAAAGAGAAAATGGTCCAAGTCGAGAAAATTTGTTTTATCAAATGCACAGAAATATAACAGCATTTTTTTTTGAGAGTTACAAACCGATTCAGGAAAATTTTAATAGAAAAAAGTTTCGTTTTCATTTCTTGAGCATTTAAGCTAGTTTCTCAATTAAAGTGCATGTCTGAACATAGTATTAGGTTTCAAAAATTAAGCAATTAAATTTCATACGAGTGAAATTAGCATAGGGAAATTAAACAAGCATTAAAACAAAATAAGAAATAAATAATAATACTATGTAACAACACAAAACAGTGTGTCAAGAAAGTCTACATACGAATAAAAATTCAAATTAAATTCGCTTCGAAGCTAAAAAAATATTCGTAAGAAGACATGTGAATATTTGAAAGAACGACTTATGCAAGCAATGAGTCTTTGGGTTTATAACCAATTTTTAAAGGCTTAACTAATTTTATATGCAGCTTGATATTTTAGTTAAGCAAAGAAAATAAAAATCCAATGTAATAATTATTTCTGATCTTAAAATAAAAATCACAAAATAAAGATTCAATTTTACCGAAAATAGTCCAAATATAATATAATACAATGCCGTAAAAATAAAAATCTTCCAAGAAAAATTTTTTGTTAATAGAAACAATCAAATTAAAAGTTATTTATATTGTGGTGTAAATAAAAGTGTTTATAGTCTAAACAGACAATTTCACAGGAATTAACAATCTCGATTTCGAAATTGTTTTTTTTTTTGTTTGCTAGCTACTTGCTATTAATACCAACAGCTTTATAACAAAAGCCTAAGCAGCTGATAAATTTTAAAAATTTTGCTTTACAATATAAACTATTTGCTTTTTAGCAAAATTTAGTACAACTTTCGCGAAAATAAACAACACGTACACACAGATATTTTAATTCTAGCAATCGAAAAAAGGCTTATCGACATATTTCTTAAACGCCAGCTGTTGAAACGAGTTAAGCTTATTTAATATTTAACAACGTTTATTTTATTTTTCGTCTTTAAATACGAATATATATTGATATGATAGCGAATCACAACGATTTGTTATTAATATTGTTTATAAATACAAATAGCGGTATTCAGGATAATGATGGAATATCTTTCGAAGGGGGATACACGATTAGACAAACATAAATAAAAATATTTAAAAGAAAATTCGCTTAATTTGAAAATTATCTTTCAGTTCCTTTCTGATTAGTTTTAATATTCAAACATTTCACACTAATGCAGCGCTATGAGACAAATTTTGTTCTCGTTTCGTTCTCTGTCAGAATGTTCCTCAGGTTTTAGTTCCCGTAACCCAGAGTTTTGTTCTTAAAAAAATTCCCGTTGAGAACGTCCTCGACAGTTTTTTCTCTCCTTCGTTTTTGTGAAAACACTCCCGAAGGTTTTGGTATCATTTGATTTCGCGGTTTTAAGCGTTCTTGGGAGCAAAAATACGAAAACGAAATTTAGTTTTGTTCTTTTCTACTTCCAGCCTACTTTTTACAGGAGACAATTTTCTTTTACAAAATAAAGGTATAGAAAAAAAGATTAAATCGAAATAGATTTCTTTAGCAAAATACGCTAGTTTGCCAAGCATTACATAAGTTATTTCGTAAATAAACTAATAATCTGTTAATCGCATTTTCACATTAAATGAAACTTTTTACAAATTAAATGAAATCTTTTTCAATGGAAATATTTTCGATTTGAATGAAATAGTTTTCAAACAAATTAAACTTTTTCAAATCGAATGAAACTTTTTTCAAATTGAATGAAACTTTTTTTTTTGGTGATAACGATGGGGATAAGCGAAGAGACTAAGGGCCGTTTTCTCAAGTAGGTTTTAAAATTTAGTTTGGGTTTTAGGTTTTAAAAGTTAGTGTGAAAATGCTAGACTTCCAAGTGAATTTCAACCAAAGCCGCTTCGAATTCAAATTGAATGGGTTTGAAATTCACTCGGAAGTGAATGACAAAACTAGTCTGATATTTTTTTTTTTAATAAATTTTTTTAAAGCATTAACTAAAACTAAAACTTGCCAATGACGCCACCCTAGTTAAGCATATTTAGCACTATTAAATTGTATGCACCTATAAACCTGGCAATTTAAATTAAACTGGGATTTCTTTAAACAAAAATAAGCTGGTTTGAATGATGGCAACATATTCGCCGAGCAAACAAACACAATTTTTATTGCATTTTTTACTGCAATTTAAATAAGTAAAGTAATTTTCTTCATTTTTACTGTTGGACAATATCAGTCTTTTTATAAGCTAATAAAATATTAATTAAACATCAAACAAAAAAAAAAGAAAAAGATAATTCAATATTTTGAATATGAAGAAGAAATAAGCAACCAAAATCCGTAAAGAAATTAACTCTTTTGTGGTAAATACATATATAGCACTAATGTGTCTTCTGACCTACTACTTATTTGATCTCATTGCTACTACGGCGGTTGTTGCGTATTTTGGCATGATTTGAAAATAGACAAGGCAAAGAATACATTACTTCGCCTTCTCTGCTGCGTGCGTGTCGCTGATTCAGTTGTTGTTGTTGTTGTTGTTATTGTATTTCATGGATTGTTATTCTCGCCACAGCACTGTATGCAATCCATGCAGTTGTGCTACCTGTTGCCATCGCCTTTTCTATTTATATTCGATGATGTCAGTTGAAGCTGAATTGTGGATTTGAACATATGTATGTATGTAGGAGGTAAGAAGATTAAAACAAAAACAAAAAACAATTATGTATTGCACAAATGGGCGTGATTTTCAGAATTTTTTTATATATGTATATACATAACTAGGTGGGTAGCTAAATATTTATTTTTGAGAGTATTTTAAACTTATATTAATTGAAATACATAGTTAAAAAGGTGAAAAGAAAATAATATTGCACAAAACATATGTAAGCGTTGAAAGCTGGAACAAAATAAACAAGATATGGCGTAGTAAACAAAGCGATAGTTTGAGAGTAGGAAAGTAAGAAAAATGCATTTTAGGGAGAATAAATTATGAGTACAATCGGTTGGTGCAGTGGTCCGTAAATCGCTTTCGCGGACGCTGATAGCTGCATTGAATTCGAATTTAGATTGGTAACTCCAAATAAAAGGATTTCAGTAAAAGCGTCAGAGGCATAACAGTACTACATAGTTTAAACCAAATCTGTAGAGTATATCGAGCATTCCACGGAAAAAGGTATGTAAATTTTCATCGCTGGACTAATTAGTTTTCCAGATGAATTTTTCAGCGCAAATTTATCTATCTGGCTCTGGAATGGTGGTTGCCTATGCTGACGATGTAGCATTGATAATAAAGGGAAAGTTTAAGGAAACACTGTTTGGACTTATGCAGGGTTACCTGAACTTGGTTTAAAACTGGGCTTCTAGTTGCGGACTGGGTGTAAACCCTCCTAGCAGAGGTGACCGCAATAAAAGAGGCTTCGGATTGGTTGCTCTCTTGCTCTCTTGTGTAACACCTTTAAGGTGTTGAATATACATATATTCCGACAGCCAAACAGCTATCAAGGCTCGAGAACCGTGAAAGAGTGTCCGACTTCATTATCGACAGCATCGGATTACTTCGCTGTTAAGCTTATTTGGGTTCGAGGTGACAGCGAAATCGCTGGAAACTGCATGGTCGATAAGCTGACAAGACAGCGAACCCTTGAGGAACTACTTCCGAAAGGAGAAGATCTGAGAGTTCCCCTGACATCGTGCGGTCTGCTTCTGAACAGATGGGCGTTTAGTCAGCTCAGTGAGCGCTGAGCGAAGGCCTTGGAATGAAAGGGGCAAAATTATTCTGCGCACGTGTAGACCGGAGGCGTCATTCTCCCTTACCTTACCCCTCTTTCCCTACCCCTGCGTCCTTTTCCCTTTCGTTCCCCTATTAAGGGCATCATAACGGACAGCATAGTCGTGTCTAAATGGGTCTCTTCTTGCATGCCAATACCTCTATGCAGTCAACGACAATCACAAAAGGCAGTCTTGATGGCAAAATTATGTCTCGGAATTACTTTACAAATTGCCCTTTTTTACTTTATTAACCGACTTCCAAAAAAGGAGGAGGTTATCAGTTCGTCGGATTTTTTTTTTTATGTATGCTACCGCATAACTTTGGACCACGTCAACCGATGTCGATAATTCATTCTGCATCGGAAAGGTAGTGTCTCAGAGGTGGTCCCATACTAATCTGGTTAAGATCCGGGCAGTGGATCATGAGATATATATATATATTTTTTTTTTCATGAGAATTGGAGTCGGTTTTTTTTGCTAAAAATTACTTGCTTTAATAGAAAGGATCCGCTCATTGAAAATTGTTGCAGTTCAGCAAATGTCAGCCTCTACATTTCAAAGTAGTTCATTCGTTGGTCGAAAGTGGAATCAAGAAAACCCTTTTTAGAAAAAACAGCTCAGCGCCAAATGAAAATGCATACGACTTTAGATCACTGCATCAGGTAATATTTGAAAAAAAAAAAATTAATAAATACATAATTGAAGGGAGAATATTATTATTATTAGTGCTTTTACTAATCTCTCATTGAAAATTTGTGCATTTTACAATCCAATCTTTTAATTTTACATTAGCCAATTATTGGTGTGCATTTGAATTAGCAAATTCGCTTACATGCGCTGCATTCAAATTTTAATTTATTTTATTATCTTTTTTTATAAAAGCTAGTGCTCAACGCCTAAGTATATTATATTAAGTTTCAATATCGATTTGAATTCTAAAAACTACAAATGAAAAGCAAACTGCAAGCACGTCTCTTCTACGTTTTTTTTTTTTTTGTTTAATTTTCTTTTAGCCAAAACTGACCTTTGATCCTTGCATCAGAAATGTTGATTGAATTCAGATTCGACTGTTTTTAACGCCAAATTTTCAGGTTTATAATTTTTTGTTCACGAAAAACATATAGTAAATAGAAAACAGTGAGATTAGGTGGTGGTGAAGAGTAGTAGAAAGTAGTAGTAAATAGTAGTAAAAAAAGAGAATTTCTTAGCTTATAAAAGAGAACCAGTCGTATAATTTTCAAAAACAATCAAACAATCGTTTAAGAATATATATCTAGTTGAATATAAATAATATCAGCAGCAGCTGTTGAGCTTTCAAAATTCAATTAAGCACAGTAAGATGCAAAAAAAAACCCGTTATGCTGATACGAATGGCGTTTTTTATCCATACAAACTCGAGCAAAAGTGTTTTGGTGGGTGTGGTGGTTTGTTTTGTGCGCGTTCGAGTAGATTTTGTGTGCATTTTTTATTTTTTTTTTCAAAACACATTAAAGTGAACTTCAAAACTCTTAAAAATTTATTGTATTAATGCAAAAATTGTGTAAATCAAAACTAACCTGCAGTGAACGTATCGTATCCAGTAAAGCCTTTTTCTCTTCCAAAAGTATAGTTATGTCGTCTTGTGCCGCTTTTAGATATGAACGTAGTACATCATTATCTTGTTTGGTCTTTTGTCTGTACCGAAAAAAAGAACAAATTAAATTATTAAGCATATCACGCCTTTCTAGAAATATAAAATATTTAAATCAATTGGCGAACTGATTAAATATGTATGTACTATTTTTACAAAAGTATTCTTCATAATAACATATTTATCTAAAAAAATAAAATTATAGTTTAAAAAACGAAAACCTCCCTATTATAATTGCTATTCGTACTGTCATCAGGTATGTAACTTGAGAATAGAAATCGCTGCATCTTTTAGGCGCATCAATATTACATAGTTACATCCCGAGCTAATAAAAGGAAGGTAAAAAGGAGTGAGTACCAGATACTCATGAAATTGAAACGGTCGAAAACGTCGTAAGCTTGTACAGAAACGATCTCAACCAGGACTTGAAACAGTCTCGAAATGGTCGCTTATTAGTCGCAAAATCATCCCGTCAATGCCCAAAATAATGCTACTGAGCTAGTCCCAAAATCATCGCGAACTAGACCGAAAATTAACCTGAAATAGTCCTTTACTAGTCAGAGCTAGTCCCAAAATGGTCCTCAAATGGTCGTGCACTAATCCCGGTATTGTCCCTGAACTAGTCCAGAAATGCTCATTTGTACACACAAGAAATAATTACAGATTTTCTGTTGTGTTACACAAGAAGCAGTTACAAATTCTCCTACTAAGTTAATGCAAATGTCCTCCCCGGGTCTGAAACACCAACAACGAAAATGCAAATTTTACCCATATCGAGAGCTAAGATGTTGCTTACTTGTACATACATATAAAAAAAAAAACATTTACCTATAGCAATCGGCATTTTCTTTCGCATTTACCAACTGCTTACGCAAATTGTCATTGTCCATTTTCAATTGTTGCATAACCAACTGCATTGCAAGTATTTCACGATCACGATCGCGATCGCGCGGTGTCGGAGCGACAGCTGTTAGAGGATAGTTTGAAGAGGCAGCGTCATTTAAACCAGTTTCTGCAAAGAAAAAGAGATAGCAAAAATTATCAAAATAGAATTAAGTTTTTAAAAACTGATCATGATGAACGATCACCAAATTTCAAAATACTTTTCAAGAATCGGGCTTTTATACTTAAAGATATCGGCGAAACTTCGTTTCGTGCTATGAGTCTGCTTCAACAGATCGTCTACAAAGTTCTGGATTCGCGAACTGAAGCTCATTATCTGCGCTTGGAGCTGATTGGGTTCCAAGAACCGCATGCATGGGGCGAGAGTCGCTGAAGGTTTGAACAGATTCATAAAATTGTTCCCAAAATTACTGAATCTACATACGACTGGACCGATTTTATGAAAGTAAATATTCCGACTAAAAATTTTATCGCTAGATGGCGCTGGGGTTGGGCTATTCCTAAAATTCGTATACAAACTAAAATGTAAAAACCAATATATCTCTAAAAACAATTACGCTGGGAAACTACAACTTATCACGGATGCATAAATTGCAAATACCCTACTTATGGCGAAGACTGGTAGGCATTGGAAAAGGGCGCGTGGCACCTCCGATACAAACTGAACTTCTCATATCGCTTATCTCAGGAACCGATTATGCTAACGTCCTGAAATTTGACACAGCTACATTATTATCAAAACAGTACTTATGGCGAAAAGTGGTAAGTAATGGAAAATAAGGCATGGCACCCCCATTCTTCTTATATCACTTATCTCTGGAGCCGCTCACATTAAAGTTCTGAAATTTGACACAGCTACATACATACATAAAGGTCAGTCAAATTATCGGAGGTTGTACCTTGTAGGCTATTAGAAAACTCGTTACGTGGCGCTGGTGTAGATTTATTTATAAAAGTCGTATTTACTAACCGATTTCGTTGAAATTTCAAATGTGAGGTATGATGAAAAATTCTTTTGATAAAAATGGACCCTCTGAGTGGCGCTGGAGTCCAGGTATTTGGAAAATCCGCATTTCTTATACAATAAGGTTGAAATTCATAATAGGAATTCATTTTATGATAGGCAATGGTTTTGCAGAAAATGGGCCTAATCGTGTGTTTGGTCTGCTTTAGTTGGTAAGTTATACGAATTAGGCTTTCAGATGGCTGAATGAAGGATGGGGCTAAGTATGCATAGAAAGACCGCAAAATTGTGTAAGCGCACCTTTGTCTGACGCCCGCATACCCCCTAAATGCGATCTTGCATCTACCTAGAAACCAGTTCATAAATATTAACACGAATTGTAAAAGTGGCGAATTAACAAGGAACGATTCGATCACATCAGTCCATGAAAGGTAGGTATGTATATCAACTGCTTCATTTGAGCGATATTCAAGAGATCATACGACTCATTTAGCCAATGTATCTGGAAACTTTTCATCCTGTGGGACTGCGAGCATTCTTGGCCCTCCTATAACAGAAAACGTACATCTGTGCTGTAGAGATTCCTTATAAGGACTTTTATTGGCCCACGCATCGGAGCAATGTTGAAGTTGCAAGAACATACAAAAAGATTACACATGCTCTCTGCCAAGCACAGGTGGAAATAAGGCCATCGGTAAACAGGTGGCAATCTTCAACAAAAATATTTTCGGCTCTAAGCCTTCTTAAACCTTTTTCTTTTGACAGCGATGTTGCAATTTTACTTTATCTTATCAAATTGCTTAAACTCAATTTATTTTATTTAAGTTAGACCATTAGCAATGCATCGGGGAAAACTGCATTCGATTCCATGCATTAGTTTTCGAGTGATGCGCATACAAACATACAGAGAGAAAAAGAAAAATTCCAAAAGATTGTTGATTTGGCTTCTGTTGCTCTAAAAACGTACAGACATCGATTCTTTCAAACACCGATAAGCTTGGTATTCTTCCACCCATATTTTACTTCATTTTCCAAAGCCAAGCAGTAAACAAAAATTTACTACTTACCTATAGGTTGTACGTTCACAATGCCATTCTTATCACGATGTATACGCATACGACCTATGGCCAAACGTATTGGCACTGGACCCGGTGAGGTAATATTAACGGGCGGACGATCTTCTATTAAGTTGATTTTCACATTTTCCACGTGCACCTGTGCAGAAGAAGAAGAAGAATTCGAACAACAAAAAAAAATAGTGGTTAAGAGCTGCTGGTGTGTGTGGAATTTATTGTACTTACAGTCACCGGCAAAGGAGTGGTGATTATTTCATCTTCTGCTAAATCTCCCAAACCTATAACTGTGCTCATGGATAAATCTAAATTAACATCCTTTACGCGCACTTCCGCATGATGCTGGATCCAACTGTTAGGGAACAAAGAGAGAAATCAACAGAAAAAAATTAAATACCAAATACAAAAGCAAAAATCAACATTCATACACACCTCTGTATAATTTTCTTATCGGTGATGTTTACATCACCCTGTGGTGGGTTGAGTGTCTCCTCCAAACGCAAACGTATGCATGGCGGCAACTCTGGATTGTAGGGCGCCAAATTCCAAGCTTTACAACGTGCGCCAAATTTAGTCTAGACACAGACGTTGTTGATGTGTGAGTCGGCGGGGGTGGTGCAGTCGAAGCGAGTGTTGGCATGCAAAGGAAAAGCAGCACATATTTGTATGTAGATTATTCAGATTTTTGGGAAAATATTCTATTAGCTACAGTTGAGCGCATAAATCAACGCGCAAATTTATACGAAAGCAAAGCGATTTGGTGACAGCCAAAGAAAAAAAAACTTACAACAAAAACAACTAGTTGAAACTAAGTAATAGCGAAAGCAGCAATGCGGAGAATTGATTATAGTACAATGATTTCAGGAAGTCAAACAAAATTTGGATACATGTAAATCGTTTTTTTTTTCTTTTTCTTCAAACTCTACTTTGAAACGGTGCGCTTAACAACAAAATTACATGCAGTGCAAAAAAGCTTTTAGCAAATATCGAATGAATGATATTAATATGAAATATATGTATTTTTGCAATGAGTTTGGATATGTGTACGTAAGTAAGTATGTGGTAGCAGCTGCTTTGTAGATTTGTGAGTATGTTTGGTTTGCTGTTAATTGATGTTCACTAGGCATTAATATTCGTGGTGAAATGTTTGTTGTAGTGATTTTTAAAATAAGCCAATTAGGAATACAGTAAGTGTGCATTTCTTCGATTTCGTATTCAAGTGTAAGAACCTAATTTTCAATCTACATGTAAGCTGTTCTAAACGCGCTCAACTGTTAGGATCTTGATACGCAAACAAATTTCGTAGGTCGATTTAAGTTATTAAGTTAAGTCACAGTTGGCGAGATGACATCTATCAGAACATGAAAGGGTCACTGTTTCACATTGCTCTAAAGCAATATTTCGTCATCATTTTTATCATTAGAAATCAGGCAGAAGGAGGTCAATAAGTCACGAAAGATTTCCTTCGAAGTCAAGTCTCACGTTAAACCAAAAATCTCTAAAGCACTTACAGGATAGACCCATTATCAGCTATGCATCTGTGGTTAGGTGGAGGGCACTACCGATTAATAGAGGGGAGGGAAATCTGCTTACCAAATTAAAAAATAAAAATAAAAAAGGCGTGAATACCAGGTACGGCTTGTCAAAGCATTAGGCGATTCAGTTGCATACATAAGTAAATAGTTTAGGTTAGAAATTAAACATTAATTTCCTGAACGGGCACCGAAACGGACGAAAAAGTCGTGAACTTGTCCCGAAATGACTTCGAACAAATTTTAAAAGGGTCCCGCAATGGTCCCCTATTAGTGCCAAAATTATTCCAAACTAGTCCCAAGCTGGTCCTAAAATAGATCTGAATTAGTCCCTAAATTATCCCAAACTGTTCCTTAAATAGGCTTGAACTAGTCTCAAAATTGTGCAGAAATAATGCCAGACTGTTCCTCAAATAGTTGTGAAATGGACCTAAAGTTATCCCTATATAGTCCCGAAATTATCCCGCACAAGTCCCGAAATACTCCTCAGGACGTTCCGAAACTTCCCAAAATGGTCCTAAACTAGTCCTGAAATTATCCTAAAATAGTTCCGAAATGGTTCTGAACAGGTGCCGAATCGATCCCGAATTAGTCCCGAAATGGTCCTTAAATAGTTTGCAGGCCTCGAAACTG
Organism: Rhagoletis zephyria; assembly: GCF_001687245.7. Classification (NCBI taxonomy): domain Eukaryota; kingdom Metazoa; phylum Arthropoda; class Insecta; order Diptera; family Tephritidae; genus Rhagoletis; species Rhagoletis zephyria. The sequence goes on along the minus strand of NW_016157270.1, from coordinate 20,825 downwards.
GCAAAAAAGTCGTGAACTTGTTCCGAAATGATCTCAAACAAGTCTTGAAACGGTCCCGATATGGCCCCTTATTAGTCCCAAAGTTATTTCCGAACTAGTCCCAAATTGGACCCAAAATAGTCCTAAATTACTAGTACCGAAATTGTGCCGAACTACTCCCAAATGCCAAAATGTTCCTGAAATAGCCTTGAACTAGGCCCAAATTGGTGCATAATTAATCCCAAAACGTTCCTCAGCTCCCGAAAAGGTACCGAAATGATCCCGAACTGGTCCCAAAATGGGACTTAACTAATCGTAAAGTGGCACGAAATGGTCCCTTTTCCATCTAGAGAAGTTTTAGACGAGGTATTCCTTGGTCCGCACCTTCGAACTTGGAGGCATCGAGACGCTGCAAGTAGCACTTGCACTGTGATCGGCACACATGACAACCCCATATGCCATTCATGCCTTCAAGAGGATGAGACTGTGAAAAAGTATTTATGCCTGTGCTCCGACATTGAAAAGTTTAGTTATCAGCCTTTTGACATCGTCAAATGCAAACGAAAACAGTTGAAATAGACAACATGTAGACTGAGCCACGCCTTGAATGAGTTTCGCTAAAACATAGTGAGCTTTTTTTACACTAAGCTGACACCTATTTTTTTTATTTGGAATTTTAAGTCTTATAGATATCTCGTGTTCCTATTTATATTTCTATTTTTAATTTATTTATTTTCTATCATTATTTTCACAAATTATTATTGAATAAGATGCCAATTAAGGATACTTGACTTAAAAAAAAATAATAATAATAACCAAACAAAAATAAGGCCATAAAAGCAAAAAATAATTAACACCATTCAAGAAAAAAACTTTATTATGAAAAGTTGTATTTCAACTATAAACTTTAAAGTAACTTGAATATTTCTAACAAATAAGCTATTTGGGTTAATTATGTTGTTTATTAACTGTATTGGAAGAAAAACTGTAGATAAACCTTATAAAGGCATGCAATAAGTACTTCATTTCAAAATTTGGTGTGTATACATATCGTTTATAATCGGATATATTTTCGCCAGAGGAGAGGTTAGAAGAGGAATTTGCAAATTGTGTTTATAATAGCAGCTACTTTAAAAATATGTATTATATTCTAAAGTTATAGTTAAAGGCGGCTGATAAAATGCGACATTTTTTTTTAATTTTTAGAAAGGCAGGTCTTGTGTGCTTAAAGTATTTACATACATACTGAAATAGCTAAAAAATGTATTATTAAAAATAGTTGCAAAATTCGAAACAAATGAGAATCAGTGGTAAAAAGAGGTGAATTGGACTGGTTCAAATTGGATTATGGTGTGGTTAAAAAAGCTAACAATATGGGTATTCATGAAAACGCGTAAATGCCTTGTAACTGCGTAAACATAGTAAATAAAACGATTTTCTATACAAAATTAGGTAAATTTTCGAGGTTTACACGGATTCGAGCCATTTTCGCGTTTGAAAGAATTGCCCTAATATCCTTATACTCCCAGTGCTGCACCTGCCTAGCAACATTATATATTTAAGCCTCATTTGGAAATCGCTTAGCATTTTATTCGCCCCCTTAGTATATGCTTCCAATTTCCAAGCGGTATATGGAAAAAATACCTCGTGTGCGCCAGCTAATGAACTATGCAATGCTATTTGAAATGCAGCTGCCTGCCCCCTTACAGCTGCATTACGAAGGAGAAATTTTCAAAAATTAAGAAATAAAAAATACTACATTTTATGCATTATCGAATTCGTACCTATGCTTTCACTTTCCACATAAGCCTGCATTTTTCATCGTTGATACAATGAAGTAAGCACAGCACTAAGCATTGAATTAGTACAGAATTGAATTAAACACGCGTTTGAGTTTCTCTCACCATTCTGTGATGAACGGAAAGATGTGATAAACCAATTCCTTCTTATCCCTTCCAATGCGTTCCCGTCCCTTCCAATGCCTTCTCATCCCTTCCAATGCCTTCCCCTCTCTTCCAATGCCTTCCTATCCCTTTCAATGCCTTGTATCCCTTCCAATGCGTTCCTATCCCTTCCAATGCCTTCTAATCCCTTCCAATACCTTCCACTGCCTTCCTATCCCTTCCAACGCCTTCGTATCCCTTCCAATTTCTTTCTAAGGCCCTTATTATGAGCTGTATTCGATTTTCGATCTTCGCTGACTATCGAAGATCGAAGATCGAAAGTGAAATTCGTATTATGAGCTATGCAAGCGTGTCGAAATTTTCGTTGAGTATCGAATTTTCTGTCGAACAGAATTTTGCTTTCGATGGTGTAGCGAAGTGTTAGAAAATTGTGAAAAATGTATGATTTTGTATATGTTCTTACATTTTGGCGGCTAGACACTAATTTTAAACAATTTTTATTAATTTCATGCAGTTCTAACATCGTGAATACTAAACACAAGCTCGAAAGGCTGGTTTTACTTGTGAAAGAAAATCCCAATACTCTGTTGGCACGATCTCTGAGAACAAAATCGTAGCGCTGTTGATAGTTTTAAAATATTTTAAATAGATTTGGCTCACAAACGCCTCTTTAGATGGTCGGAACTTTTTAATGAATCTGTAGACAAATTTCTTAAATATATTTTATATCAAAATATATTCGAAAGACTAATAAACTTAAACTCTCTTAAACATTTGCTACTCCTGGCCAGTTTACTAAGCTCTCATCCTCTGACGAATCGTTGAACCAGAACTCGTTGTACTCATTTTACCACGTTTTTATAAACTTGCTTTCTTTTTTACTTCATTTTAATTAGAACAAATTTACATAAATATGTATAAGCACACTATTTAGTTTGCTCGATTTGTAAACAAAGCTTCTCAGCGGTGAAAAATATACTATTGTGAACAACCTAAACGAGCGAAATTCACAATAGCGCTATTCTTCATCGAATGAACGCCATAATACCAAATGAAAATTCGTTCGCTCAGCACTTTCGACCACAGTCGAAAATCGAATGCAACTCATAATAGGGGCCTAAACCTTCCAACTCCTTTCTAAACCTTCCACTGCCTTCCTATCCCTTCAAATGTCTTCCTATCCCTTCCAACGTATTTATATCCTTTCAAATGCCTTCGTATCCCTTCCAATGCGTTTCTATCCCTTTCAATGCCTTCTCACCCCTTCCAATGCCACTCTATACGCGTTCCTATCCCTTCCAATGTCTTTCTATCCCTTCCAATACCTTCTAATTCCTTCCACTGGCTGGGATAGGACCCATCAAGTACCTTCCTATCCCTTCCAATGCCTTCCTATCCCTTCCAACTAACTTGCAATTCGAATGGGCAAACGCCCCAAGATGGTATAGGCTGCTGTATTACCAATCTTATCCTGCGTCAAAATAAACCCTCAAAAAGTATTATAGGGCGCATTTTCAGCTATCCCCTCAGATAACCAGGCCTTTGCCAACAGGGATGATCAAATCAAAACAATTTGAGGACTGACTAAATGCTTAAACTTTCGGCAGCAAGAACTACAACAACAGATCTGAGAAGGTTCAAAGCAACGAGTTGGAACGAGAGGACTCCTCAACTAACTTTGTGGGATCGGAAAGGTTTTGTGGTCTACGTTGATATTTACCAAAAGTCATAATTCAGGTTTGGGACTGTAAATATTTAGGGAACAAAAGACGTTTCAGGTCGCAGCATCTAGTTTTTTTTACTAGAATTAGGAACTACTAAACCAAAAAGAAATGAGATGAATCAAAATATGTCGCCGAAACCTTCTAAAATTTGTTAGCAACTCGCACTCGCTATTTGCTAAATTGTAAATGTGTATATAAAAATTTAAAGTCATTCCAAGGCGTCTCAAATAAACCTGGGTTAGCTTTCGAGTTAGATCAATGCGGGTCTTATTTAATTTATATTAATAACAGATTAGATGCACTACTAAAAAGTAACGAATGAATTTTGATCAATCATAATAACAATAATCTCAAACAGTTTTTATATAAGTTTTTTTCCAAAAAGTGAAGGAGGGAAGTGGGGGTTTCAAGCAAGACTTAGCATCAAAGTAGCGCAACCGCTCAATACAAAACTACTTCAAAAAAGAAATATTAAATATTAAAAAAATAAAATAACTGAATTTAACAACTCGAAAATAACAAACAAAAAAAGAATTGAAATCACCGTAGAACCCAACTAAATGCAGACACAGTTGAAACACAAATACCAGTAATATAAATTGAATGCTTAATATTAAAGAATTTTACTTAAAATTTAGAAGAATTTTAATAATTTCTTTGATATACCTTGTTTGCTTGTTGCGCTTTCTGTTTTGTTTTTGGTTTTCGTTTTCAATTGTAAGTAGATTTGGATTTTTTATTTGTTTTGTATTTTTTTTTCATGATTGTCGTATTTTTACGTTGCAGATTGTATTTTTCAGTAAAGGTTTTCGCAATATTTGTTGTGTAGCAATTTGGTTTTAACGAATTCGAAAATTCGCATTTCACAAATATGTATGTGTGTTAAGTGTTTTGAAAGTAAAATGTTTGGTTATGTTTGTAGTTTGGTATATATTTATATAAATGTTGACAATTTAGCACACATCGAGAATTTTGTTGAAAAGAGAGAGAAAAGAGAAAAACAAAAATCAAATTTTTAAAATATAATTTTTTTACAATGTGATTTTTTTTTTTTGCATGTTTGTTGTTGATTATTTGATATGCAGCATTTAAAAGGTATATACGATATTGCATTATATACAGCTTTGGATTGTATGAAAAGCGTTTGAGAATAAGTATACTTGAAATGGGACTAGTTGTCACTGAGTTGCTCTCACTTTTGAAATCATAAACTGAGATAACGATACTTATCTTCTCATCTTGTGGCTTAAAATTAGTAATTCGGAATGCTGGCAGATACATAGAAAATTTTTTTTCAAAATGAATATGCAAAGCTTTGGTTGCACACAACTATGTTGGGGAACCTTTTTCTGTACAAAACAAAATCGATGTTAATAAATCCAACAATCAGCTGAACTTGTAGAGCCAAAAATAAGAAAAATTAAACCGGCGTTCAACCACTTCAGTTAAAAGCAAAAGCGCCCTTGGCCTTGACTCTTCGTGGCACATAGGCCGGATGTTAAGCTAACTAATTGTTAAAAAGTTGTTTTTACAGTAAATTGATGATTGACGCTATTTTGGGGATCACCACCACATCTCCCAATAGACATATTTCAACTGGCTGTTATTACGCCACACTAATCAACAAATGCTTTTACTACTCTCTCAAGTTCATAAAATTGTAAAATAATGACTTCCTATACATTTTCGTTTTCCATACAAAAATACCACCAGCTATCGGCGTTTATACGTTTAAATTTCTTCTTTTCTTTGATGATAATATGATTTCGATTGTGAAGGAAGAAAATTTGAGAAAATCGAAATTCATAGGCATGCAAAAAGTTGTAACGAGACAGTAATTGCATATTTTATAACATTAATTAATAAATTATAATTTCGAAAAAAATTGACTTAAATAAAACCCAGAATTAAAAAAAAAAAAAATTTAGAAATGTTGGTTATTTACAATTAACTTTGGTTAAAAACAAAAATAAATAAATAAAACAATACTAATAAAAACAAAACAAGGATATCGGAAAGTTTAACTTAAAGACACTGAAACAGACAACCAAAAATAAATTCCAAACATAAAAAACTTAAACAGTGAAAACAAAAAATTAAACACAAAAGCCAATAATTCAAACAAAACAAAAATGAATTTAACCCATAAACAACACATGTAAAGAAATTGGTTGAGTAAAAATATATTGTACCATTAGGTATTAAGTATAATGTAAAATATTTTATAGAAGAAAAAAACTAACAAGCCATTTAATAACAAAAAACCTACCTGCAGTTCATCCCAAGGAATTGCGCCACACTCGTCGCAAGAAACTGCGGCCACTTGTACGCGCAACGATGAAGAGTTGCCCTCATTTTGGCGTATCAATTCAACCGTGGTGAGTCTAATATGCAGAGTAGAGCATAATTTAAAATCGTTTTACAATGCAAACACTATACAAACCTAAAAGTCGCCATTGAGACTAAATCACGACGCCGCCACGTGCTTGCCTCAGACGGTTCGGAGGGCGATGACAGATTAGTTTTATTATAACTAGGCTCTTCCAGCACTTCGCTAGCCACCTCAACGGGTGATACTTTCAAGTTGGTATCATTGGTGAAGGGATTTAATCTATGTACGTAGAAATTAAAGTAAAGACAATAAATAGTATTGTAGAGAAAATAGTGGATTTTTAAAAACCTCATACCTAAACATCACATCAATGCAATCCATAGTCTTATCATCGCCCATAACAATGGCGAAATTTTCCGAATCTGAACTAATATCACTTTGTATAGAGAATGTGTCACTGGTGTCATCATTTGGCGCTCCTGACTTAATGGCCGAATCTATGGATGTCATAAAACTGGAGAAGCCTTTCTTCATAGACATGAGACCTAAAAGAAAAGTGAGAAAAAAAGAAAAGTTAATAGTAGAAGCTTAAACTTATCGTAAGTCTTTTGAGCTATAGAACTTTTTTCTTCAAAATTTTCCATACTAGAATTGATTTCTTTGGTTATGCTAGTCGCATCGCCTGTTGTGGAAGTACGTGTCGAACGCACACTTTTCGTCGATGCTGTAATGGACTGTGAATAGACACCAGTGTCGGGACGTGAACCCTGACTGGGTGTGGAGGACGCAACTGTTGGTGTACTTTGTATTTGCACATTATAACTGTAAAGTAATAGTAAAATTTAATTTCTCCAAGCAATCTCACAAAAAAATACTCGTAAATATTGCATTGTACTTACCCATGTGTATTGGGATTGGAAATATGCATGCCACCATCGAAGAGTGGCTCATTGGTGACTGGGGAAGGTGTTTCCACACTGCCATATATATTCCGTTTTACTTCCTCCAATGGAGGTGTAGGCCATATAGTGTTTGTACCTATCAAAGGACGTGATAAATTAGAAGCTCGGTGTTGAGGTCGCATGCGATTTGCAAGAAAAGATAAGTAGTATTTTATATGAAAACGAGTAGAGTAGTGATTGCTTGAAAGTTAGCAAGTAATGGTTAATTATTTTATTTTTTTGCAGTAGTGGTCTGTGGCTGATCAATGTAGCTGAGTTCAATTGTAAGCTTCTACGTTAAGTTAGTTATTCGTTTAGTGTTAGTTGTGAGAACAAAACATGCGAATGTTAATAAAAAAAAAGTAAGCACTCAGAAAATTATTAATTAGTACACTACGCACACACACGTTCATACATTTGATTGAAATAAATACTGATTTTATTGGTCAAGAGTATTTAGGACACTAGATTTTAGATTCAGTTTTAACAGGACGACAGTTGAGAAACCGAGAATAAAAGAGACAACCAAGGGGTGAAGAGAGTAGATGAAAGAAGCATATAATGGCTATAACCGCCATTATAAAACTCATGTAAAAAGAATATGTATGTATCGATATGCATACATACATTTTTAAGTGAGACACCAAGTGAATAATTTAAACAAAAATTTAAATCATATTGCCATTTTTTTTTAATTTTCGAAGCATTAAACTTTAAAACTGTCATATTAAGAACTGCTTTCATTGAGACCTACTGTTGGGAGTATGATAGCGCATACGAGCTTTACATTTCAAATTTGATATGTGTACTCTCATAGGAATCGCTAACAAGCTTAGGATTCTAGAAATAGGTATCTTGACCCAGAATTAGCTGAAAGGTTTTTGTAGAAAGAAGGCATTGCAGCGTAAGTAAAGCGCTTGGGACCACCACTGTGCTCGTAGGAAATGTCATTAAAAGCTGACGGAACTGAAATTAATAAAAAAAAGCGAAATTAATATATATATTGCGGATTCCGTCAGACGTAGTGTTTATATCAAGGATTTATTCGTCATACAATCGAAATTTTGCCGCGCTAAGTTTATAGTTCTTTCTGTTCTTTGCTTAATTTTATTTTTTTCTACCCCATTTAAAATAACACATTTTGTGTTAGTTATTACGAAATATATAAAACTGAATATAAGCTTACAACTGTTTATAGGCATATGAACTCCTTTCTTAAATAGGATTTATTAATGTATGCAAAAAAAAAATTGTTGCAGTCAATCTAAAATTGTTGTTAATTCCATTCGCATTACTTTCTAAACTGGGCGATTTCTCATTCTAAACTACAAAGTGTAAAAGAAAAAATACTACTTTTTAAATAAAATTAATGTTCGAAATCAAACAAAGCAAGAAAAAGAGAATAGTTAAGTGACCGAAAAAAGTGTGTTATATAAACACTGATTTTGTTGGAAGTTGTTGTTATAAATTTAGTCACTAAAACTTAAGATACGAAATAAACAAAAATAAATCTTACTATTCATGTGTAAATCATCACCCAAACTAGCTGAATCGGGTAAGACACTTTCAGCATCACCACCACTCGATTCCTTACCAGGTGTTGGCGATGGCATCACGAGTGTTACTTCGATTTGCGGTATAACACAACCGAATATCATTGATTTCTTCGTATTTTGCTGCAAGATAGTTACAAAAAAAATGAAATAATTAAAAACTCCATTCCATTAAAATTCAGCGCATACCTTTTGTAAAATACGTTCGGCATCCATTGACAGGAACATAGCCATTTCTGTCATCTCCTCGGCTAGCCGCAATAGGAACAAGTACTGATAATGATCGATTTGCACACTCACCAAATTGGATATGTGCGCAATGGCATGCATATCGGCGGTGCGTTCGGTGTTTGCGTCCTTTGCGCCCGTTTCTTTCGACCTTCCACCACCAATTGCAGCGTCGACGCTTTCGCCGGCACCATTAAAGGAACGTTGCTGCTTCCAATCCATGCCCATGCGTACATCTTCCTCACTCAGGAATGGATTGCGTGGCAAATTTCGACCATCCGCATAATCCATGCAATTGATATTCGTTTCGACGGAGAATCCTTTCACGCTGGATGTATTTGAATTGTTTACGATGCTTGCCGCCGCCGCCGACTTTGACATGGCACCAACACCAGAATGCAGCCAAAGGGTTACTGGAACGGCGTCAACAAATGGTATAGATTTGTTGGCTCCCAAAGAGCGTGCACCCAAGAAGTCAACCCACACCGGATCCAATTTGATACACCATACATCGCGCGGCTCCGACCACATGGCGTAACGTGTCAAATTCTGTGTTGAAGCGGATTTCGACAGCTGTGCTGGCAACTGTGATTGCGCTTGTTGTTGCAAAGAAAATTGTGTTGCTGCCATGGAAGTCGTCGTTGCCGCCGCGGCCGCCGCCGCCGTCGAGGTTCCTGCTACTGCGGGAACACCCACATCCGCAGCGGCCACATGCGATAGTATGCGATCAGTGACAATGCACATATCACCGCTCATCGATGGAAATTCCGTGCCGAAGACGAGTGAACCCTCTTGTAGTGAATGTAAAGCTTGCGCTAAATCAGCGCGCGACGAACCCATTTCACGTATGTTTGTAATGGCAAAACGTGAAATTTGAATTTGCATAATTCTTGGGCGATCCTTTTGATTGGGCACATCTACGGTTGATTCGATGACGACACGCGGCATAATCGCTTCAATTTTCACATCCATATACATTAGATTGGGCTCTTCTTGTTGTTGCACCTGAAATATGGCCGATTGTGAGTTGCGTGAACCCTGCGAACCCTGCGAACCCTGCGAACCCAGCACACTCTGTGCACCACGTTGTGAGCCACTAGAGGAGACCGAACCGCGCGCCGTAGAAGAAACACCACTTGCCGAACCAACGCTGGTACGCAATAAACTCTCATGTAAATTAAGCGCAAATGAATTGAGCCAAAGTACGGAACTTAAATCGAAGTGCACTTGTAAGGGATTTATGTGAACAAATACTTTGGACGGTGGCACTAAAGGTGAAAAGGGAAGAAAAGAATTATGATTAAATTGCAAACGTTTTGCTAGTGAAAAGTCAAATATAATACTTACAAGGAAATATAAAATCACCAGGATAATAAAAGTAAGTAAACTCGGCATGTACAATGGACATATCAGAGGGAAAAGAATAACGCTCCTTGTCACCTAGAAAATAAAATGTTTTGAGTACTAGTAGTAAACGAATTGACTCGTATGTTAAATTGGAATAAAAGCTGAATATAACAAACAGATATGACTTCATAAGAATTTTAGTTGAATGTCGCATGCATATGTGGTATAACATGAAGCAAATTAGCATAGCTTCAAGAATGGTCATAGTGCAAAAAAATTTCGGTATCAGCTACATATGTTTGTGTACCAAGGTCTTTTTTTTAGATACTACTTGTTTTCTGCTGGTACGTAAGCAAGAATAACAACAACAAGTACCAAGTAACTGAACTCTATAGTTATACCTGCGGTGACCATCCGTCCTGCATTATGCGGGACAGTCCTCTTAGTCAATTGTCCTGGTAATTGATTTATTTTATATGTGACGCCAAATGTTCTATATTTCTTTTAATGCCCTGTATTTTTCCCGTATACGGTGTTCGGTGTTTCGATGCTTTAACATCTAATACAAATGACTATGACTATGAACCAGTTTTTATTGACCGGAATTTCACTAGTAGCTATTCAGAAGTTTTTCATGTTTCCACGCATTTTACTTCGAATATTCTGTGTGAAGTAAGGCAGCACTAGAGCAGCTAATTTGACTTTTTTTTCAAAAATTTCGTCCCTAAATCAGCAAAAATGTTCAAATTTGTTTACATAAATATTTGAGCCGTTTATTTTTGAAATTGGCATAATTCACTTTGTTTTTAAATCGACATATATAAGGGATTTCGTTTCAACACGCTTAAAAACATTGATGCAAACTTTCGAAAGGATTTACTTGCATTTGTTATCTTAGGATACCTATATTTTTTCTCAGTATAAATAATTCGGTATAGTCATGGAAAAATTACCACCTTTCATTAGGGGAAATAAATTCTTTAGAAAAATTAGTGACTTATATCAATTTGGACCGATGTATTTTACCTAAGTGATGTTACATACGTACATATATACATATATAATAATAATAATATATACCTCTATCCCTGCAATTGAAGTGTAACACCGTGCAACAAAAACAAACAAAAAAATTAAAAACCACAAAACAGTCAATATACTCCCAAAACTAATGGCCAAATATGTATAATGAAGTGTTTCGACTATATAGAGGCAGGTGGAAAAAAGTTATGGTGATACAAAAAGCCTGTTGGGCTTACCGAGGGAATAGTAAAAGCCGCAGTCTATGGCGTTACGATTTTTTAAGAACATTGAAATTTCAATGATACATATGATTACTTCCAAAACTTATTTAAAAAAATCAGTGGAATGTAGAATATAAATATGGGTACCAAATGAAAGAAAAGATTCTTTAGAACTTAAATATACATAATAAATTTTTTTGGTTTACGAGGACGAATTGGTATAAAATTGCCTTTTATTTATTTATTTTTATTATTTTGAGTAGAACGATATTAATGCTTACAATTATAGGATTGTTTTCAAAAATTAATACTAAAAATTCGCCACAATGCACAAGGACAAAATTTTAAAAGTGCATTTTCAATACATATTCGTCCTTATGCACCAAAAACTTTAATTTTCCTCAATTCTACATAATTTTCTCTTCGCTTTGGTGCCCATATTGTCATTCTACACTGCACCAAATTTTTTAAATAAGTTTTAAAACTAATCATATCTTTGTAATTTCAAAGTCCTTTTAAAAAATCTTTACGCAGTTTTACCATATTTCGCTCCTAGTTTTGTGACTATATTCTTTTAGTGTTAAATGGACTTTTGCCTCCTTAACATTTCAGTGCATTTTTTTTTAATGAGCAGATACCGTCAAATTGTAATTACTGTTGCATTGTTAAATGTATATTACTTACATTGTTATCGATATATTTTTCGATATTATTATCGATTCATTTATCGTTATTCTTATCGATAGTGTAATCGATATATTTTTCGGTATTTTGATCGATGGATTTATTGGTATTTTTATCGATAGGTATATCGATATTGTTATTGAGAGATTTATCGACATTGCTTCATCGATAGTATCATGTTTATCGTACTGATGTCGATATGACTATCGCAATGCAAGCGTTTTTTCTACGCATTTTGCTGTCAAAATGCGAAGGCGAAAGGCAACTTTTCCGTATAAACACCCAAAAAGTCCTTCTGCAGATTTGTATAAATCACTTTCGGAAATAAAAATTACTCTGGGCTATCGCTGAATATAGTATAAAACTGTTGAAAAGAAATAGTTTGGGTTAATTTATTCTAGTATATAAATATTATTGCATTCGACTTTTATAGAAGTTAGGGTTTCAGTAAATTTTTCCGGTCATTAACTTTTTTATAAGCATAAAAATGTCTAGCAACACATTTGAAAGTGGAATTTTCTACTTTGACCGCTTAAACTGGCAAAAATTAGAACCAAAAAGTTCGATTTTTGGAAATTGAAACTGCTTTCCAAAGTCACTTTGCATGACATTTTGAGTTTGACTGCCTTTTAAAAACCATTCGCACTTCCCACGTCTAACAGCTACTTAGCGGATTGGCTTTGGCATATTGTCCGCGTGGATGATGGTCCTCTGACAAATAAGCAAGGGCGCCCTCGACCACAAGAAAAGGTCTAAGTGAAGAAAACCTGCCTATGTCTTCGATGTCAATATATAGACAGATATTTGTAATTCTTTTTAATAATTATGATTTAGGCTAACGCAGATAACCTTCGTAAATCGTCAATTGACCTCGAAGAATACTTTAAGTGGAAGCCACCACGTGCTGGATGTTCTCTTACCGAGCCTAATAACGAATAGCGAGTCCTTTTGAATGCATCGGCGGCAACGTCGCCTCCAGCAGTCGACCCCAAACAAGTCGCTGTAGAACTTTTATGCTGTTTTGTACAATAACATCCAATAGCCTTATTAACAAACACACATTTAAACAAAAAACGGCATTTATAACATAAAAAAAAACAAAACAACATCAACGATTTTTTTTCCTTTTTAGTAAAAAACGCCGAATATATACGCTTTTAGTACCTGAACGTGATTTCCTTTTATTTTGTGCTAAACGTGCGTAATTTAATGAAATTGATATGATATGTGCGCCGAATTTTGTACAGTTATGCATTTTTTTTTTGCATGTAGAGGAAGAATAACGAGAAAAGCAAATGTTTAAATGAATCAATTGTATTTTATACAAGGATGTAATTCAAATAATTATGCTGCTAGCGTGATTGGATTACATGAGTATTAAAGTAGTCACTCACTATCCACCAGCCGAACTCACTACTCACCCGACACAAACTCCTTAGGCATCTGTTTCCTGCCCGATGTAGTGACGCGATACAATGTAAAATCCTCGATACGCAATACAACACAGGCGCTCATTAATTTCGCTAAATTATCCAAAGTCGCCTTTTGTTGTTGCGCTTGCGTCACCTGGCTAGAGAGAGCAGAGGCATTACCGGAACCACCGCCGCTACTACCATGACGATTAGGCGTAGTTGTGCCCGACGTAACAGCAGGCGGCGTGCCACCAGCTGTCACGGACGCAGCATGCGCCAAACTTTGTGCCTGCAGCGCATTTACATTTAGAGCGATGGGTGAAGGAGGTGCAGTACGTTCGAGCGGTGCATGAGTGGAGGGGCGATTTGGTTGACTTAGATTGAGTACAGCTTCACGGAATGTATTGAGCGATTCTTTAAGCCACAGCGCTGGCGATACGGATGCCTCACGATATCTGCAATGTTGGAAGATACGAGTTGCAATAACTTTGAATAACGTCGACTATTTAACATTAGATACTACTCACTTCGCCCAGTGCGCACGATCCGACTTGGCCAGATGATAAGGATAATAGTCTACTTGGAATGCTTGTACAGATATTTGTAATGCGCCGCCTTTATCCAACTCAGGAAAACTTGAACGGCCGTCTAGTTAAATAAAAGTAATACATTTTAGGTAAATAATCCATTTCGAATTTAAATGCTTGCTCTGCTTGCGCTCACCTCCTTCGTCGTCACACAAATGCAAATCGATGCGCTGACTAAAAAAGTGATAGGAAGTCTCGCGCACATCGAAAGCATTAAACATTTTCTGCGCTGTTGTTGTGTGCGCTGTATCAGATTGACGATTTTGTTGTTGCGCAATTAATGCCTGATACTCGGGCAGAGTCTGTGAGGCAAAACAAAAAAAAAAAAAAGAAAACGATTAATACAAAGTCAAAAGCAATCAAATTAAAAAATAACCTGTAGTTTTCTAGCTGCATTCTTTTTTTGTGTTGCATGTGTCGCCGCTTTGATTAGACCCGATAACGAATCGACAAAATGTAAGGCCGCCTTCAGCTGTGAATCGGTGAGCACCCAAAGGAGATCGTCAAGTATGAGCACCAGTCTCGAGGCTAAAAGCGTACAATCGGAAAGACGTTTCCGTAATGTGATCCGACAGCGCGCCTGATTGGTTAGCAAGCGTAATGGAGTGAGCGATTTGTCTTGTGTGGAACTGGCCTCAATGCGCACCGTTTGCCAGGAGAGCTCTTTGAAGATGAGTATGATGCCTTTCTGAGGATCTTTGAGGCGGGTGAATCGTAGATCGGCGTTTGCCCATTTGGGTGTTTTCGATTCGACGCGAATGCGAGACATCTGTTGATTAAAATTTAAGTACATAGTTATTTTTTATATTGATATTTGTAGCGGAAAGAAGAGTTCGTCATTTTGGAAAAATTATATTAAGCGTCGTTTTCTCAAGTAGCTTATGCAATTTGTCTGTCCTTCAAACACACTTTTTCAGAACAAAATTTAAGTTTAAACGGCAGGTTAATTTTAAAACGTACTTGAGAAAACGGCCATAAATATGTTTTGAAACGTAAAAGTTAGCTTTTCTAATGTACCAACTAAGCAGGAGCTACCAGAAGTTCGACAAGCGAACCGAGGACGATTTACAACGCTTTGACCTCGACGTTCAATGAAGAGGAACTCAATGACATTAGCCCAGATTAGCATGGAAGATCTGGACTAAATCATGGTTTAAGGTATTTTGGAATATCTCGATGGAGAGGCCCAGATCGTGGTTAGAGGAGACGATAAGGAGTTATGGCGTAAGAATATATTCCGGTTGGCCATCATCTGCATTAAAAATTCGCACAGTATATAGTGTGTCAACACTCATACTAATCGGAGAGGTGAGTAACTACTTTAATGCATTGTTGTTAAAAGACTTAATATCCATAATATAATACTACAAGAGTTACTTGACGTAACTTTTGGCAATAGACAGTCCAGCACCCTGGCTGGCTCCACTATGGTGGGTCGCATCGGAATCTAGAGGTAGAATATTGCTTGGGGCAGAGGTCAAGGAAAGTCATCCCAAGAGGTATCCCAGTAATACAAACTGAAATATGTACATACTTTTAACAATGAGCTTAACATCAACCGGCCTAAAAGCAGACCTCAAGAACAGAATAGTGGACTATATGGAGTTAGAGCATAAAGTTAATCAGTTTGCAAAGGAGTAAGTTCAAAACTGGCTGGTGTCCTCGGGAACTCTGATCGCGCAGATACAGGTGAGCGTGATTTTCAACAAAACTAAGCGCAAGGAAAGGTATTCAGCTAACCTCACCAGGTTCAGTGAGGAGTTCAGGAGGTGCAAAGTAAGTAATGTTAGAACCTGTTGTGTGAGCGAATCTCTTCTTCCATTGCATCTGCAAGATTTTACAAAGCCTTAGACAGAAGAACTTTTGTTGCCTTATACGACGTAACGAACGTCCATCTTTTCGTCCACTTTTCTATTAAATAGCAGCCAGAGTCCCGAGAGTTCAGTGCATCGCCAACAGACAAAAATTTTACAAAAAAAAAACTAGTTTACCCGGCGCTTATCAAGACTCCTAGACGAGCATTCGAGAAACGAAAATCAGGTGGATAGAAAAGCCGCTTCTATCCAGAATTCCTAAACCTGAAATTGGGGACAAAATCGTAAAAACAAAAAAGTGATATCCACAGGCGAGCCCCTAGTAGTGGACGAACTTGTAGAAATCCTATTATAGACTTCCATTTTTCCTAACAAACAAATCGTGTTAGAAAGCTCAAAATACATATATTGCTAAAAAGTACATAAATATTGTTACGCCAAAATAATAATAACAAAAATTGTTTTAGGATAAGCCTGCCTTAAACTGTACAATAAATCTAATAACTTAATGTATAGAATAAACAATAACAACTACGCTGTCAAGTTTAAATAGCGCTTGATACTTAGTAGTAAGTAGGTTGAATAAGGAAATGAATTAGTAAGAAAAGTTTACGAGTTGTGCATAGCTCAGTGGTTACTGGTTCCTTAAAAACAAAAACGGTGTTACAAAGTTCAATAGCACTGTTGAAATAAATATAAATATGCCACAATAAAATTTACAAATAAATAGGAAGAAAATGTTTTTTATTGGCAAACGCAAAAATAAAACCTAAGAATTCGGGGATGCTCTATCTTTTGCTCGTACTACCGACTTTCGGTGGTGTTTCTAAGTGGTTCGAACCACTGAACCGAACCACATCGATTTAGGGCGCCGATTACAACCCTGGTTAAAGAAATAACAAGTCTAGGATGGTGTTTTGGTTTTTTTTTTTTAATATTTCCTTTTCCAGTAGTAAAAAACCTAAAATCAATGCAAAGATTTATACATAAGCACATACATACTTACGTATGCACTAGTAAAAACCCTCTAACCCACCCGATAGAGAAACGTGCATATGCACGTCATAAAGCAATTACTGCAACCTATTAATTGCCCTTCAGTTTATACAATTTTCTAGTTTTCATTTCCTACGTTAGTACCTACACGTAGTATGTATGTATGTATGTTTGTATTTACATTTTTCAGAACCACTTAATTGCTAAACTCCGATGAGCCCCACTTACCTGCACTGATGCCGTGAACGCTGCACTCGAGAATTTCACATTCACCGTATTCACAATGATTGTTATACCATCTACCACCTTGTGAATGAAACTATATTTGCCCTGCGGCACCTGTGGCAGTGATGTCGGCGCCGTTGCACCGCCACCGCCACCGCCGCCACCACCGCCGCTGCCGGCACCACTGCCTCCTCCACTGCCAACGCCACCCGGCGAATTTGCATCTTGATTTCTTGTGCTCGGATCACAGGTTTCAACGCTTATATTCACCTCATCCAGTGTCTGTCTCGGCCAAGGTGATAACAGTTATTTTCACGTGCGAATGTATTTGTGTGTGTGAGTCATAAAAATAGAAAATTTTTAGAATCGCAAAGTCAGCAACTCAACAAAACTATTAAGTATTATCGTTTTTGTTTTTTTTTTTTTTGTTTTTTTTGTTCATGGACTGGTTTACTCACCAACGTTATTGGCACACTTTTCAGTTTAGTCCAGCTAATACGAAAGGACACATGATTGCACCAGGCCGATGTCAATCGCAACCATGAGGGCAATTCTAACAGCTCAGTGAGCACTGCTTCGTCCAACTGCAAATTCTTTAGATCCCCCTCACCGCGAAATGTGCTCAAATTGATTTTGTCCGATGATAAATTCTTTGTGTAGCTGCAATGGATGACACAGAAATGGAAAGTGAAAAATTTATTAGTAAATCGTAATGAAGGACTCGTAGCATTGAATTAGCAGAAATCATCCATCTTATAAATTACGCTCTTCCATTATTAGCTCTGACTTAATTGCAAACTCTTTCCGCTTTTGAGCACTTCGTGGCTCCCTGTTGTTGTTGTTGTGCTCACCAATTGACCTGTAAAAAAAACGATGTCAACTATTTCTGTGACACAACTGTTCAACGACTCGCTTCGCTGGCTATGTATTGCGCGATTTGCAACTAATAACTAATTGGTGTTCCTAATTGGCGTTGATACCATTTTTATTGAGTAAAGTGTTTTTGAAATAACTCTGCGTTTGTGGTCTGGTAACTAGTAAGCAGCAGTGATATTCAACCCCGTTCAGGATCAAGGGCAACATATTTTCCAATAAGTTATTCCACTCAAAAGAAATTTGTGATTTTTTAGTTGTTTTTGTATAATTTACTTTTAGAATGTGATACATATTCATTAGTTAGTTTTATTTAAGAAAAAAATATTTTTATCAAAATTCGAATAACGTATCAAAATAAGACATGTATTTTTTGGAAATTCAAATTTAAAAAATATTAATTTAAGAAATTTGTTATTGTGGCTTATTAATATTTAATTTGTAATATTTTTATTGAGCTTTGTACCACGATTATTTTATTAGGAAAAATGGAAAAAGCAACAAAGTCTAAGCGGTAGAAGTTATAGCAGCTATTGCGGAGATCACCACATCTCCTCATCAGACTTCTTTTTTCTAAACTTCAGCAGGGATCGAACCCCCGTCATCGATGTACAAAGTCAGCGTTAACCAAAGTCAGAAATAGCTGCTATAACTTCTACCGTTTAGTCTTTGTTGCTTTTTCCATTTTTCCTAATAAAAAAATCGTGATACAAAGCTCAATAAAATATTAAGAAATTTTCTTTTGGTAAAAGAATAATTAAAAAAAAAACATAATATTGGAAAAAACTGTATTTTAGAAAAAAAATTTTACCCAAGTTACAAAAATTTACCAATATTAGAAACAACATTCGGTTACAAGTAGCCGGTCATTTAAGCACATAATGTGTAATACAAACAAAATATGTTTTTTTTTTGTCGACATGAGTGCATGAGTAAGGAAGTTACTTGTTCCATTTTTGGATCTGTCCTTACTTTCCACGTTTCCACTTCCTCGCTATGCACTCACCTGAAACAAGTCCTTAAGAAGGAAGAGATTCGTGGTGGTGACAAGGAAGGGACTAAGATATTTGTTATCAATAAAATATGTATAGTGCGCAATAGGGTGGTCCAAAAACAGCAAAGTCGATTGTCCTATATCGAAAAAAGTATACCGCTATTTTTTTATTTTGAAATATAAAAATATTTAGAGGTCGCTCAGAGCGCTCAAAGTTTTCCATGTATTTTTATATGGGAAAAATAAAATTTTTCGTAGAAATGGTATAGAATTCTTGAAAATCAATATTTTTCGTTCGGAAAACTCTGGTTCTCTTTAGGAGACTTTCAATATTAATACCCAATTGTTTATTTAGCCATTTTTTAATACCAATGATTTTTTATTGGTCGCCCCATTGCATTTTTCGGGGCTTTTGTGGGTTTTTGGCCGATTTATAAATTATAATTGCGATAAAAAAATGGTTAAATAAACAATTGGGTATTATTATTGGGAGTCACCTGCAGATAAACAGAGTTTTCTGGTAGAAAAGTATTGATTTTTAACTATTCTACACCATTTCTACGAAAAGTTGTTTTTCTCCCATATAAAATACGTGGAAAACTTTGGGCGCTTTGAGCGAGAGAGAGGGTGAGAGCGTAAGAATTCCGACTTTACTTTTTCACATGCATTTTCGGACCACCCTAGTGCACAAGCTTGGTTACAGCTTTCATTATTTCGTACATAATATTTTAAAGCCATGGTCAGTGGTCAGTTTTATATGTTTTTTTTTACGAAACAATATTTTCATTTTCCAATGCCAGGCGCGTTAAAATTTCGTTCAAAAACAATATTAACAAAACATTTTCAATGGAAATTTTAGTAACGTATGGTCAGTCAGATAAAGTCACATCAAAGCCAGTCCAGCTAATTAAACAACAAACAAAAAAGATGTCTACATTAAAAAATATGGAAAATTAACCTTAAATGTTTATAAAAAGTTTTATATATAAGTTTAGTCTTGCCCAATTCGCAGAGTTTTGCAATTTTGCAGCCCAAGTCGAAATCCACTTCTGTTTTTTTGTAACGTCACGTAAGCGCAGATGTTAACTAATATCTTTACATCTCTACTTCCAACAGTAGTAATTTTTTTACTGAATAACCTTTTGACCTTTCAAATGTCTCGTTTTTACATTTACAAATACAATATTACTTAATAATCAAATTTTATTTTTATGAATAGTATTTAAGAACAGTAAAAAAAAACATTAGGACAATTAATGATAATTACACTAATCGGGTAAGTTTTTCAGTGCAAGTTTAAAATTAGAATATCTAATTCGTATTTTACAGATGCCGGACATTTGATTGGCTAATCTCAAAGTTAAACCAGCTTAAACTAAATTTAACCACAAGCAGTTTTAACCGAGCACTGAAAAACTGCTCAAAGTGCTCATGAACTCCTTGTTGTTTATAAAATGCCTAAGCTCCTCTTAAAAAGCGAACATATTTAAAATATTTCANATACGTAAAAGTCTGTTGGTTTTTGATTTCTACGTAAAAATGGTATAGCAGTGCATGCAATGCCAAGTATGCATAACAGAGCCTTAAGACATAAATATGTATGCATATCACTGCAGCTCTCTTTTGTTGTTGTCCGAAACATATAAGGTACGGAATGACAGTGGACTGCGAACGAACACATGACACCTATGTTATGAATTGTTGTTGTCTTAGAATTAAGTTGCGATAAACATGCGCGCAATTGTCGGTGTCCGATTTGAAGTTCATCCTTTTATTGTTAGGGGTGTTCATAATATGTAGCATTTCCAAAGTATAGCGTTTATGGTAGTGTTTTTCCTTTTCTAAAATTGCCACGTTGTCAAAGTTTGGATAATGTCCCGTATTCTTACAATGATATGACAAGGCCGTCTTGTTGTCCGAGGAGTTGTTCCTTAAACTAAAAAACTAAAGCAGAAACAAAAACAGTTACTAAACATTAGGGTGATACC